>NW_020438886.1:928493-930090 GCF_000699045.2 Agrilus planipennis
TCTCTGTGAGAGACTCGAATCTCTGAATTAACAATTTTATCGTTCGAGTCTCTCATACAGAGACTGTGAGAGATCCATAAAAACACCTAGGCAATAACTGAGAGACTGTGAAAGACTGTAAGAAACTGGAGAGAGACTGAAAATTTTTGTCTAGGTGTAACTGCGAAATCAGTAAGCTAATATCTTTTAAAAATCGTGACGAAAGCCTTTTAACCATCTAAAAAGTAGCCGGAAAACTAAAGCTGTATAAATAATATACAGTTGTGAAAAGCAAGCTTCACTTGTTAACGAAATAATAAGTTAGTTACTTAGCGCGAACGTACTTTATGGTACCTATTCTTTTTTGTTAAAGGTTACGATTTAATCCATAAGAACGTTAATTAAAGCAATTAATTTTCATGTGTCTATTACATGGTTAGAAAATTACACTTCTGTTATACAAGCGTATGCACAGAACACACCTTGACCTTTTTAAGTCATAAACTTGGTGAATTCATACTAATCTAGAAATTTAAAAAATATTGTTAAAAATTTATATCTGGAGCACGGCTCGTAAGGGTGCGAAACATGGACGGTGGACGCAGCGGAAAAAAAATTAGTAGCATTTGAAATGTAATGTTACAGGCAAATGTCGAGGATACCGTGGATAGAAAAGATTAGAAATAGAAGTCATTAGAAAGAGTAGGAGAATGGAGGACTCTATGGAAGTAGAATAAAGAAGAAATAGATGAGATAGGTTGGTAAGACACCTACTCGAGCATGAAGGGTCAGGCGGAGATATATTAGAGACAGAAACAGGCGTTAAGAGGAGTAGAGGTAGACCTAGATTAGATTACTGTTCGCAAATAGTTGTTCCAACGTGTCCAACCAGTCTTAGGGATAACGCCGTTATGATGATGATGATAGATTATAAGTCAATAAGAAATAGGTGATATAGGTTAATAGGACACATTCTCAGGCATAAAGGGTTAGTTAGAAATATATTAGAAGCAGAAACAGGACTCATGGGGAGTAGAGGTAGACCACACTCTTTTCTACTGATGAACGTAGAATGCTGTAGTTTCATATGTTACGGTTAATACACATAACTCGGCTAATTAAGGTTGGGTTATGGTTGAGAAGGTTTATCTAGGTTTCCTTTTAATTCAGGATAGCTTTCCCAATCTTAACCTAACCTTTAACAAGTAAAAAAATGCGTGGAATGCGTGTTAATCCGCGAATAAGGCCATTTCGCTTATAAACGGTACATATTATAAACTAGATCTTTTATAGTATAGGTAACAAAATAAAATAAATACGAGATATAGCATCTCAACTTTAATATTTTTTTTATAAATTTGCATAAGGAAGGTATATGAAACTGTGTCGTCTGAAAAAAGATGATCTGGTTGTGATGCATCAATATAAACTCATTATTCGATTAAGTGGCACGATACAGCGAAAGTCCTTATTGTTTAAAGTAAACTAGGCAGTAAATTAAGAAAAATTATTATTTGTCAAGTTAGCATGTTGAAAAGTAAGAAATCAGAAAGTATTTTCTAATGATGACATACATCAGGATTCGTATTCACCCTAATAATTTTGATAAAAAACAAAT
>NW_020438886.1:930309-954554 GCF_000699045.2 Agrilus planipennis
TAGGCGAGATAGGTTGGTAGGACACCTTCTCAGGCATGAAGGTCTAGTCAGAGACATATTAGAGGCAGAAACAGGAGTTAGGAGGGGTAGAGGTAGACCTAGATTAGATTACTCTTCGCAAATAGTTAAGGATGTGGGCTGTTCTACTTTTAGGGAAATGCGAAGTTTAGCTCAGGATAGGAAAGAGTGGAGGTACGTGTCCAACCAGTCTTAGGACATGACCTTATGATGAAATAGACAAAGAGAAGATAATCAATTATTATTAGTATTGAAATTTTCTTCCAAAGGATTATGATTATAATTTAATTTATACAGGGTGATTAAGAAAAATAAGTAAAGTAAGATGATTGACTACTGGGATAAAAGGTAAGGCTTAATTATAGTCAAATTGCCTCCCACAATTGTTAGCTACCTGATATTTATGTTCAAATTGGGCCCTGGTTGATAAGTAATAAAACAAAAATGGTTAATTAAAAATTCAAATACACATAGTTTTAAGTTGTAATATGTAATATGAAGTCTAAATCTACCCATAATGGAAATATTATTAAAAAAATTTGGATAAGCTTTGTAAAAAGTCATTAAAATGTTCGATTCATCGATACATTGGTAGTCCGAGTAAGTTCTGCTGAATTTTCAACCCAAATAAGTACCTACACGAAGGAAATAAAGAATTCTCTACTTAATACATAATTTATTGTTTATTAAATAATCACAGTATTTTAGAATAAATTCGAAGTGTGGTGCTATAGATAGCAAATGAAATATAAAAGAATTACTGATTTCATTAGGTTCTACAAAAGTAAGGGCAAATGTCATTCGTAACCATTTTCCGATTTCAGAATTTTCATCTTTATATAAAGAAACACACCCTCATGGGATACTAACGTAATATAAAATTCGAGCTGCAGGGTCGGAGTAACATTATTAAACTATTATCAATTAATATCTTCACTAAGATTAAGAAGCTTTGGGAGGTAATTTACCTATTTATAAAATCAATTAAGTGGGACCAGTTTTCTTACTACCTAGTGAGAGGCAATTTATCAACACTCTTCAGCTTCACAAGTCATAATAAATTGTTTAACTTTACAATCTAAACTTTTAGTTCTTCTCTCAATAATATACTAATCTACTCTCAAAACGAACGTTTTGGCAAATTTTGAAAAAACGAAATCACTTCTGTTTTAGGATAATATTAAAAATTCCGTAAATAGAAAAGGTCAGAAATAAGGTGGTGGTAGAAAGGGCAAGAGAACAGAGGGCGTTAGGTAATTCATTAAGGAAAGGGACAGATGGGGTGGTAGACTGGACATTACATAGGTAGGTACTATTACTCAATTTAATATTAACTTGATCGAATACGTGAAACTAGTTACGTATTCCGTGTTGCATTTTACCATGGGTTTTTATTAAGGTGTAGTTCAATTTCACCGCAATGGGAGTACATAGGTATCAGTGATATGCGACTTGGCAGCCAGTCGTGTGAATGTCTCAGTGGCTCAAATAAGCTCAGAGAAAGTGAAGATGTCCACTGAGAGTGAAAGTACACTGGTTTTTGTACGTACAGTTATACGTACGTATATGTATTTAGGCACAATGAAAAGTTGAATGTCACACAATGGGTTAACATGAAACGCATTCGAATGATAATCGCAGTAGTACCCACCTAATAACAATGACAACATCGTAAACCAAAGACATTATCAGGTGATTTGAAAACAATAAGAACACTTGATACGTGTAATCGATTGTAGTTGATGTCGCTCTAAAAATACATTGTAATTTAAGCTGGGAATACGAGATCTGTTCAAAAAGTACCGCAAATTTTGTGTTTTTTCAGAAATTATTTATTTATTTTTTCCTTTTCAAAGTAATCCCCGTCAGATATTATACACTTGTGGCAACGTTTTTTCCAATTCTCGAAGCACTTCAAAAAATATTTTTTTATGATCTTGTTCAGCTCCTCCTTCGATGCCGTCTTTATCTCCTCAATCGTAGCGTAACATCGTCCTTTCATGGCCCTCATCAGTTTCGAGAACAAGAAAAAGTCAGAGAGGGCAAGATCTGGGGAATACGGTGGCTGCGGCATTACTAGCGTGTTGTTTTTGACCAAAAATTCGCGCACAAGCAACGATGTATGAGCAGGGGTGTTATCATTGTGCCAATTTTTTGTTCTTCTGCAAATCCGGGCGTTTCTGGCAGATTGCTTCACGCAAATTGCTCATGACTTGCTGGTAATATTCCTTATTGACCGTTCTGCCCTGTGGCAAAAACTCATGATGCACCACGTCCCTGCAATCGAAGAAAACTGTAAGCAAAACCTTCACTTGACGCGCTTTTTTCGGTCTTGGCTCGTGCGGCAGCTTCCATTAAGATAATTGAACATTGGTTTCCACATCATAACAATAAACCCATAATTCGTCCCAGTTATAACCCTCTAGAGCAAATTTTTGGTCAAAATTGAGCAATTTTGGTACGAATTTCGCGGCGACCCGTCTCATGCCCAAATCATTTCCTAGTATTTCGTATGTTGACATTTTCCAAATTTTACTCTCTTATTAATTTCCTACTTTAATCTAATAACGTCCAGGAATTTCAGCTCCTCCTTAGCCAGTTCTCCTACTATTTTTATTTCTAAAACACTAATACAGTTATAGAGTTTATTGTACAGTGTTTGCTGAGTGGTGTAAATTTTAAGTTAAAAGTGCAATTTCGAAGTAAAACAAAAGTTTCATTAGGGATTATTTTGTTGATATTAACGATGCAAGTGCTAAATACAAAATTTATAACAAAATATTCGCGAAAAAGGCGCACGACCATTGCATTAAAAAGTTACCTAAAATTATTATACTTCCGCTTCCGTTTCCACTTCCGCAAAAATTCACTATTTTTCTGCTTCTGCTTCTGGGGCCCGTATACGATTTCTTACCGTACTGCTGCCTAAACAGTACGATTTTCCCGAATTTCAAAGACGAAAGGACAACATAACTTCCTAGATAAAGTATCGCAGTTACCCTTTGCTGATATAGAAAAGTATTCACCGTATAGAAATTACCTTCCCAGGGTGAGAGCCACACCGACCCTTTACTGGGCTTTACTCAACTGATCACTAAATACAGTTAATATTTGAAAATTCCCTCCAATTGTGCACCAAATGAAAATCGAAAGATTAACCATCCCCTACTGTGGGCAGCTCGGTATATGTATACATACACAGTCCGCGCAATTTTAATTGAGAATTTTAATTTATTTTATAAATTCTCATCTAATTGAAGTACGTTATGGTTATGGTTATGGTCATGGATAGATCAAGTTTATTAGGCAATGGGATGTGTACCTACCGATTGTAGTTGTACTTAGTTCCTAGCTTTAAGACCAAAATATATACAAGTAAATTTTTCTAGCCTTTTTAAACTTGGGATGCCATTCATTGGCACAGTTTACTTAGGGTTACTGTGTTAGCAAAACAATAAAGAATTATGAAAATTTCGAGTTCTATTATTTTTTATAAAATATTATTTTTCTATTCAAAAGCTATTGTACTCTGTATATTATGTTGTTTTCTTAAATATCTCAAACAAGGTTTTGATATTGTTACTATACAATAAACTGTGCCTCCTGCAGTGTGATCAACTTGCCCATGGTGGCCCAACTGAAAGGTAAGAAGAAGACCCCTGTTGGTGTACGTTATTATGCAGGTAAAAGTACCCAATTCAATGATTTTGCTTTTCCTAATAAGGAATAAATGCGATTCGGGAGAGAATGTTATTGGGCTTTTGTTCCTGACATCCGGGAAAAATATCATACTTTCGGTAGAGGTATGGTAAAAAAAACAATTAATTTTCTAATGTGTACTGTTTTAAGCATGTTTTCTAAATCAATTTTATTTTATTTGTATTAATTGGCCACTTGCAATTAATTCTTAAACTTCTATCAAGAATCAATAATAACACAAACTAATGCAAAAATTGATTGTTAGAGTATCGTAGCAATAACATTAATGTATCTGACCGTTAAAATGAAAACTATGTATAATAATTGTTTCCCTCACAGTGACGGTCAAGAATTATATGTATAACTAAAGTTTTTTGTGTAGCGTTTCGATTTATTCAACCATCATAAGACCTTTCCAAATTTTAATAGTTACATCTGTCTTCTGTTCTAGTCAATTCAATTAACAGAACAGTATTAATTGAATTGACATTAGTTTTTGACCGCCACTCTAGAAAAAACAAGATTAACGACAATATATAAATGTTTTAAACAATTACTTAAGTAATATAATTTTTTACATCTATTTGAAAAATGACAGCATTAACACCCACAAAAGAATTTATTGTTTTAACTGTTGTTCATTTATTCTCAATTTGCTTGAAGTCTTTTTATTTAATTTCTACCTGACTAATGAGAGACTAAAGTTTGTTTTCGTAAACAAAATTGATTAAAAACAATAAACCGACAAATTACAGGTAGATGTCTTATGAATATCCCTCTCCAACCTTGGGTTAACTTTGTACATATCTATCTAAATATTCGAAAACAAATTGCCTTGTATACTCAGAAAAATTGCATTCATTTATAAACCTTCTTTTTTATAACGAACAAATGTGTGGCTTTGAACTCATCAACATGAATGTTGAAAATAAAACGTCTTCAGTGATAGATATTGTATGTAAATTTATAGATACCTATCACAATGATAAGCCATCGACCAAAATGGATAACCATCAATTTACAATTTATTTTAGCGATGCAAAGCACAAAAAGTGAATCCACAACATTGTATAGGTACAACAAAAGGTTAATATACAAATGCGAAACGTCTATAACCTCTTTATGAACTTATATGAGAGTTTTATTAAAAAAAAGTAACAATACTAACGAAATGAAAATAAATATACTATTTTTATTGAGATGAAGCACCGGCAGACCCCTAGACATTTGTGATACTTAAAACCAACAAAATTATGTATGGCATGTAAATTTACCAATCCTTTAAGAACAAAAAATATTTATATCACTATAGGAAAACTTCGCCAATGCGAAAATGATAATAAACTTAAATTAATTCTGCCGGTTGGTACATAAAATATCGTAAATAACTGGTATTCATCTATTTTACTCATTTCATACTGCTTCTCGCACGAACAAGACAAAAACCAAGACATACTATCGCAAAAACTGCATAGTATACTTTTGAGCTCAATCATGTCCAAGACAAGTCTAATNTGTAAATTTGCCAATCCTTTGAGGAAAAAAATATTTATATCACGACTATCTTTTCCCCGCGGCTTCGCCCGCACAAATTAATATTATTTCTCCTTAAAAACTTTTAACTCCTAATTCGTCCCTACAAAGTTTTAATTTTATGTAATGTCGCCATCTTAGATTTCAAATACAAACGTAGCAAAAACATTTCATCCATAAGGATTGATTTTTAAATATTGCCAAAACACGCCAACACACACAAATAAAATATACCTCATGAAAGAGGTTGCAACGTCTCTTTTCATTTGATTAATTATATCAAAGGGAATAAATACCAAGATTCAAGTAAATTCAACTACAAATAAAATACGTCCCAAACAAAAATTGAACTTATAGCCTTGGTCTAGATCTCGACTAAGATCAGGAATATATGTGAAGTGTTAAGTGTATACAAAGGTTAATATTATTGGTAAAGTAAACATTAGTAAATTCTGGAATTTTAAATATAAAGTAAAAAATAATTAATACTTCCTAGCTTCTTAGGTGTGTAACCTTTTAAATTTTTCGTTTTTCGATTTATTCCTATTTGTTATAAAAATAATATTTTGAAATTTTGGACATATTGTAATAATTAAGCACAGAGAAAATAATATATACATAAGAGGAGTCATCAACTAGTATTATGGTTGCGAATTTGTTTGAAAATATAATTATTAGTTAATATTTTTTAACATTGGTCAATCAAACATTATATATGGAAGCTGGAAAATGAGAGAAATGTATGGAAGGAACTAGAAAACTTAACTAAAGATATTGACAAACAAAGAAGGAGANATTACTGATTTCATTAGGTTCTACAAAAGTAAGGGCAAATGTCATTCGTAACCATTTTCCGATTTCAGAATTTTCATCTTTATATAAAGAAACACACCCTCATGGGATACTAACGTAATATAAAATTCGAGCTGCAGGGTCGGAGTAACATTATTAAACTATTATCAATTAATATCTTCACTAAGATTAAGAAGCTTTGGGAGGTAATTTACCTATTTATAAAATCAATTAAGTGGGACCAGTTTTCTTACTACCTAGTGAGAGGCAATTTATCAACACTCTTCAGCTTCACAAGTCATAATAAATTGTTTAACTTTACAATCTAAACTTTTAGTTCTTCTCTCAATAATGTACTACTCTACTCTCAAAACGAACGTTTTGGCAAATTTTGAAAAAACGAAATCACTTCTGTTTTAGGATAATATTAAAAATTCCGTAAATAGAAAAGGTCAGAAATAAGGTGGTGGTAGAAAGGGCAAGAGAACAGAGGGCGTTAGGTAATTCATTAAGGAAAGGGACAGATGGGGTGGTAGACTGGACATTACATAGGTAGGTACTATTACTCAATTTAATATTAACTTGATCGAATACGTGAAACTAGTTACGTATTCCGTGTTGCATTTTACCATGGGTTTTTATTAAGGTGTAGTTCAATTTCACCGCAATGGGAGTACATAGGTATCAGTGATATGCGACTTGGCAGCCAGTCGTGTGAATGTCTCAGTGGCTCAAATAAGCTCAGAGAAAGTGAAGATGTCCACTGAGAGTGAAAGTACACTGGTTTTTGTACGTACAGTTATACGTACGTATATGTATTTAGGCACAATGAAAAGTTGAATGTCACACAATGGGTTAACATGAAACGCATTCGAATGATAATCGCAGTAGTACCCACCTAATAACAATGACAACATCGTAAACCAAAGACATTATCAGGTGATTTGAAAACAATAAGAACACTTGATACGTGTAATCGATTGTAGTTGATGTCGCTCTAAAAATACATTGTAATTTAAGCTGGGAATACGAGATCTGTTCAAAAAGTACCGCAAATTTTGTGTTTTTTCAGAAATTATTTATTTATTTTTTCCTTTTCAAAGTAATCCCCGCCAGATATTATACACTTGTGGCAACGTTTTTTCCAATTCTCGAAGCACTTCAAAAAATATTTTTTTATGATCTTGTTCAGCTCCTCCTTCGATGCCGTCTTTATCTCCTCAATCGTAGCGTAACATCGTCCTTTCATGGCCCTCATCAGTTTCGAGAACAAGAAAAAGTCAGAGAGGGCAAGATCTGGGGAATACGGTGGCTGCGGCATTACTAGCGTGTTGTTTTTGACCAAAAATTCGCGCACAAGCAACGATGTATGAGCAGGGGTGTTATCATTGTGCCAATTTTTTGTTCTTCTGCAAATCCGGGCGTTTCTGGCAGATTGCTTCACGCAAATTGCTCATGACTTGCTGGTAATATTCCTTATTGACCGTTCTGCCCTGTGGCAAAAACTCATGATGCACCACGTCCCTGCAATCGAAGAAAACTGTAAGCAAAACCTTCACTTGACGCGCTTTTTTCGGTCTTGGCTCGTGCGGCAGCTTCCATTAAGATAATTGAACATTGGTTTCCACATCATAACAATAAACCCATAATTCGTCCCAGTTATAACCCTCTAGAGCAAATTTTTGGTCAAAATTGAGCAATTTTGGTACGAATTTCGCGGCGACCCGTCTCATGCCCAAATCATTTCCTAGTATTTCGTATGTTGACATTTTCCAAATTTTACTCTCTTATTAATTTCCTACTTTAATCTAATAACGTCCAGGAATTTCAGCTCCTCCTTAGCCAGTTCTCCTACTATTTTTATTTCTAAAACACTAATACAGTTATAGAGTTTATTGTACAGTGTTTGCNCAGATATTATACACTTGTGGCAACGTTTTTTCCAATTCTCGAAGCAATTCAAAAAATATTTTTTTATGATCTTGTTCAGCTCCTCCTTCGATGCCGTCTTTATCCTCTCAATCGTAGCGTAACATCGTCCTTTCATGGGCCTCTTCAGTTTCGGGAACAAGAAAAAGTCAGAGGGGGCCAAATCTGGGGAATACGGTGGCTGCGGCATTACTAGCGCTTTGTTTTTGATCAAAAATTCGCGCACAAACAACGATGTATAAGCAGGAGCGTTATAATTGTGCAAAAGCCAATTTTTTGTTCTTCTGCAAATCCGGGCCCTGTGGTAAGAACTCATGATGCACCACGTCCCTGCAATCGAAGAAAACCTTCACATTCGACCTAACTTGACGCGTTTTTTTTCGGTATTGGCTCGTGCGGCAGCTTCCATTAAGATAATTGAACATTGGTTTCCACATCATAACAATAAACCCATAATTCGTCACCAGTTATAACCCTCTAGAGCAAATTTTTGGTCAAAATTGAGCAATTTTGGTACGAATTTCGCGGCGACCCGTCTCATGCCCAAATCATTTCCTAGTATTTCGTATGTTGACATTTTCCAAATTTTACTCTCNCTGCTCATTAATGGATCAATTCAATATTAACCATACTTCCGCTTCCGTTTCCACTTCCGCAAAAATTCACTATTTTTCTGCTTCTGCTTCTGGGGCTCGTATACGATTTCTTACCGTACTGCTGCCTAAACAGTACGAGTTTTCCGAATTTCAAAGACGAAAGGGCAACATAACTTCCTAGATAAAATCTCGCAGTTATCCTTTGCTGATATAGGAAAGTATTCCCCGTATAGAAATTGCCTTTCCAGGGTGAGAGCCACGCCGACCCTTTACTGCGCTTTACTCAACTGATCACTAAATACAGTTAATATTTGAAAATTCCCTCCAATTGTGCACCAAATGAAAATCGAAAGATTAACCATCCCCTACTGTGGGCAGCTCGGTATATGTATACATACACAGTCCGCTCAATTTTAATTGAGAATTTTAATTTATTTTATAAATTCTCATCTAATTGAAGTACGTTATGGTTATGGTTATGGTCATGGATAGATCAAGTTTATTAGGCAATGGGATGTGTACCTACCGATTGTAGTTGTACTTAGTTCCTAGCTTTAAGACCAAAATATATACAAGTAAATTTTTCTAGCCTTTTTAAACTTGGGATGCCATTCATTGGCACAGTTTACTTAGGGTTACTGTGTTAGCAAAACAATAAAGAATTATGAAAATTTCGAGTTCTATTATTTTTTATAAAATATTATTTCTCTATTCAAAAGCTAAGAAATTTAAAAAATATTGTTAAAAATTTATATCTGGAGCACGGCTCGTAAGGGTGCGAAACATGGACGGTGGACGCAGCGGAAAAAAAATTAGTAGCATTTGAAATGTAATGTTACAGGCAAATGTCGAGGATACCGTGGATAGAAAAGATTAGAAATAGAAGTCATTAGAAAGAGTAGGAGAATGGAGGACTCTATGGAAGTAGAATAAAGAAGAAATAGATGAGATAGGTTGGTAAGACACCTACTCGAGCATGAAGGGTCAGGCGGAGATATATTAGAGACAGAAACAGGCGTTAAGAGGAGTAGAGGTAGACCTAGATTAGATTACTGTTCGCAAATAGTTGTTCCAACGTGTCCAACCAGTCTTAGGGATAACGCCGTTATGATGATGATGATAGATTATAAGTCAATAAGAAATAGGTGATATAGGTTAATAGGACACATTCTCAGGCATAAAGGGTTAGTTAGAAATATATTAGAAGCAGAAACAGGACTCATGGGGAGTAGAGGTAGACCACACTCTTTTCTACTGATGAACGTAGAATGCTGTAGTTTCATATGTTACGGTTAATACACATAACTCGGCTAATTAAGGTTGGGTTATGGTTGAGAAGGTTTATCTAGGTTTCCTTTTAATTCAGGATAGCTTTCCCAATCTTAACCTAACCTTTAACAAGTAAAAAAATGCGTGGAATGCGTGTTAATCCGCGAATAAGGCCATTTCGCTTATAAACGGTACATATTATAAACTAGATCTTTTATAGTATAGGTAACAAAATAAAATAAATACGAGATATAGCATCTCAACTNAATTTAGTGCATAAAATCAAATAAATAAACTGTTGTATAAAAGCAATGTGTAAATATCAGTCGTACCTTAATCACACCTTTATCTTCATATTATAAATTGACCCATAAAAATCCCTAGTTTTCAGCGCATTTTGTAGACCTTGAGAATTCTATTCAAAGGTGCTCTAAATGATACCCTTTGATCGAGCGGCATAGCCTAGAGGTTTAGACCATTGCTAAACATTCGGGAAGACGCCGATTCGATTCCGTCTGTCTTGGTCCAAGTTTTTCTCTGATTGCCTGAAACACTTAGGCAAATGCTGGTGCAGGAATATTCCACAGATAATATTTCATTCTCTTCTGTCTTCATTTCGTCAGTTTTTCTCGCCCGAGCCATCACCCACCCATTCCCACGATTTCTGAAAGAAGGCTGAAAGGTTATCCGCCCTACTTTCGGCATAGTCGAGAGGGACTGCCCGCCCACCAGCATTAGTAGCTGATGTGAATGAAACACCCAAAAGTTTTAGTTTTTTTTTTTAAGATACCTTATGGTGATACTTCAATAATGTAGCCAAACTTCGTTTTTCTTATAAATATGCACTGAATATAATGTTTGGAGTACCTACCTATCAAAATTTGAAAGATCTTCAATATAAAGGTAGCAATTAATAGAATAATAATCAGTAAAAATCCTTATTTAAAGTCTACTATTGTTACTTGAACAATATTTTTTATACAATATAATAATAGATTTGAATAGAACGAATGAGTTCACTAATAGTAAATGGATACACTTTTCGTATTCCAGAATCTTCAGCATTTCTGCCGGTTGGTACATAAAATATCGTAAATAACTGGTATTCATCTATTTTACTCATTTCATACTGCTTCTCGCACGAACAAGACAAAAACCAAGATATACTATCGCAAAAACTGCATAGTATACTTTTGAGCTCAATCATGTCCAAGACAAGTCTAATATGGTTTTGATCTTGATCCCACAGTTGATTTTTAAGCCTGATTGTGCGTCAAAGTATAGTCAATATTCATATTCTAATATGGACTTGATCTAGGACAAGACAATATTAGACTTGTCTTGATCTTGTTACTTATTACTAAATTAATTTCACAGCTGATTTTTAAGTAACACTTCTTTTTATTGTGCTTCAAAGTATTGTCAATATTCACATTAAGTATTTAAATGACACTGAACTTACAATCTTCGCCTAGGTCTTGACTAAGATCAAGAATATATTTTTGGTCTTACTGCTGCTTATTACTAAACCAAATCCGCACTTAATTTTTACGAAGTACTTTCAATACTCACATTGTGCATTGAAATAACACTAAACTTATATTAATTCTGCCGTTTGGTGTGATAAAAGATTGATATTAGTCTAGTTTATTCAAACCAGGCTTCTTCCCGCGTAAGAAAGACTGAGACCAATATGTACTATCAAGAAACTAAACTGAGGTTAAAACTAAATGTGGTAGAACTTGGTTGAAGACTAATATAGTCTTAATGTTGGTCTTGATTTTGTCAAAGGTGAAGACCATATTAGACTTGTCTTGGACTTGCGTCTGCTCATTAATGGATCAATTCAATATTAACCATTTAAATTTGGTATAATAAAAAATATAGTATTACTTTATTATATTCAAACAACACTTGTCTCATCATCAAGACCGAAATCATGATGTACTGTCGAGAATTTAAACTAAGACCAAGGCTTCCCGCGATAAAAATGTTCAGTCTCTCAGAGTCTCTGAAGGTGAGACTCGAGTCTCCGTCTCTCATCGAGTCTCTCTGGTGTCACTGAGAGAGACTGTCAAAAGAACTGTTGAGCGTCTCTGCACGAGAGACTAGAGTTGCTCATAGAGAGATCCTCATTTCGTATCCAGTCTCTGAACGAGAGACTCGAATCTCTGAACGAGAGACTCGAGTCGCTCATTGAGAGATCCTCATTTCGTATCCAGTCTCTGAACGAGAGACTCGAATCTCTGAACGAGAGACTCGAATATTTCAATAAGTGGTGTCTCCATAGACATGGTTAAAATTTTCTAGGTTCTCCCATACAGAGACTGCGAGAGATCCATAAAAACACAAAGGCAATAACTAAGAGACTGTAAAAGACTGTGAGAGGCGCTCTCCGAGACGCTGAAAGACTGGAGAGAGACTGAAAATTTTTGTCAAAGGCAGCTTCTTCCAAACTTTTGTCTGTGAACGTACCAGTGTTAATATTTATAATGATATAAAACAAATTAAATTCAGTGTTAATCTAAGTTCATCATATTTCAGAGATCCCAGTCTTTCTACGAGAGACTTGAGTCTCTCAATTTTTCAATTTTATTCATTCAGTCTCTCTGTGAGTGACTCGAATCTCTGAATTAAGAATTTTATCGTTCGAGTCTCTCATACAGAGACTNGCTGCGAAGGACGTAATGTCCTCGCTAGGTTCCCTGAGGAAGTAAAACACAGCTGACGAAACGTCAGTCAAGCGAAGAAGAATTAATTCTAGAACGCAGCCATCAGGCCCGAATATGGAACACTATTTAAATTACTGTTAGTGTAAAACAGAAGTGATATAAAATTGATTATACTGACAATCAGCGTTACAGTATTTAAGGGTTTTTACTTTTATTCGCATTTTTACCAATTAAATACTTTTAATACAACATATTTATCGACTAGAAACAAGGCATATCCCATCAGATGCTTATCTTTCATAGGGTAATAGATTATTATTAATTATTTCGGGGAATTTTTCCCAAATTCCTTTTGTTGCTTCATCTTTATGTTCATTATCCGAGTATAATGTGTGACCCTGTACTGTTGGCTATCAAAGGTGGCGCTGGTATCGATCACCGCCTGTGGCATTCGTTTATCACTACATCATCAAGTTCGCATTTCTACAGTTTCAGTACAGTACCCAAGATATTTTAACAACAACAGCATGAAAAATACTAAAGAAGACTCGACCTCGCAAGTCTTAAAGATTTAAACACAAAGCAAAGACGTTTTTGGATGATTTACATGTTCAACAGTTATTGCACAACCAAAACTGTTTGTTTTCCTCGCGGAACCTTTTCGAACGAGATTGCTGGACATCATCCTTTTTATCATCAATAATAATTTAAAGTTAAGCAACAAGTCTTTCTGTCTCTTGATTGTGCAGTAGAAAGTGAATGGCTCGAAAGATGTGTGTGCAAAATGAGGACACCGCACGCTGTAAATGTAGCAATGAGCCAGTAACAAAAACGACGCCAATTAGTGACCGTTCCCTTGATGAGCGACAGCATGAACGTGTCTTATTATAAGTATACATATTTGACGATCATTTGACTAAATGAAATTAAGACTTATTTAAACTACTAAGATAATAATTAAGAGCTGTAACTGTTCATAAATATAAATTTTAGAGTCATTAAAGACAATTTGATAGGTTCTTCACGTTTTATTAGAAATCGGCGTATGTATTGTAGAATTTTCTCACCTGAATAAATTAATACCAAGCACAGTTTCCGACGTAATCATTCATGATAAATCCAAATTTGTTTCATATACAAATTTGTGCTATAAGGTTTCAAAAGACTTACATATAGCTTTCGGTTATTTTATCTCGATGCGGATTTCTCGTACCGAAACTTTGTACTTTATGGAATTTAATATCCTTTTAAAAGGATTATAACTTTCAAATTCACCATAAAACTAGCATATAAGCATTAAGACATTTGTCTATTGGGTAGACGATATCTTCAAAATTTTAGGTTCGTTTAAATAGCAGTAAACGACTTCAACAGTGCGTCAAGCAAGAAACCCTTTTAAAACAAGTCCACAAAAAATATTTTATATTCTTGTAAAAGGATTGTCCATTTCAAATTAAATATGAAGTTAGCATATAAGCTAATAGCATCATTAAAATACTACTTTCATTTGATTTGTACCGTCTTCAATAGTCATAAAATAATTTATTAGTCACGGGATTGTTCTCAGTTTAGAGGCTTTTATTTTTAAAACAAATAGAAAATTATTACTTAAACAACCTTCCCGTTTTGTTGTTGCACAAATATTAAGAAACGAACTCACCAAAATGACGCAATATTGAAGATAGGTAATAAAATTTATTTTAGTCGATTTAAGACGACAGTTTAAATGCTTCAAAAAAAAAGGTTTGAAAAGACTTACATACAGTTTTCGGTTATTTTACCTCGATGCGGATTTCTCTTAACNCATATAAGCATTAAGACATTTGTCTATTGGGTAGACGATATCTTCAAAATTTTAGGTTCGTTTAAATAGCAGTAAACGACTTCAACAGTGCGTCAAGCAAGAAACCCTTTTAAAACAAGTCCACAAAAAATATTTTATATTCTTGTAAAAGGATTGTCTCTTCCAAATTAAATATGAAGTTAGCATATAAGCTAATCGCATCATTAAAATACTACTTTCATTTGATTTGTACCGTTTTCTGTAGTCATAAAATAATTTATTAGTCACGGGATTTTTCTCAATTTAGAGGCTATTATTTTTAAAACAAATAGAAAATCATTACTTAAACAACCTTCCCGTTTTGTTGTTGCACAAATATTAAAAAACGAACTCACCAAAATGACGCAATATTGAAGATAGGTAATAAAATTTATTTTAGTCGATTTAAGACGACAGTTTAAATGCTTCAAAAAAAAGGTTTCAAAAGACTTACATGCAGTTTTCGGTTATTTTATCTCGATGCGGATTTGCCTTACCGAAACTTTGAACTTTATGGAATGATAAAGCGACCTAAAATAGGAATAGTCTAAATAATAATAGTCAATACATTAAATTCTTTGTGTTAATTAGCCCATACATTTGAACACCCGATGTAAGAGATAGGTATACATTTGTTGTTAAAAACTAATTTGAATACCCGATGTAAGAAATATATTTGTTATACGAAAATATCACGAATGCGCATCGTTTTCCATGTAAATTCAATATTTTTTGTAGCCTGCCTAATTTATTTAAAATAAATTAAAAATATCGGTTCTTATAATCAAAAGGGACAGTTTTACTTTTCTACATTTAGAAGTCACTCGCTAAAATTTTTATTAAATAAGCATGTGTACATTGATTTTTTTCTAATCATTACGTAAAAAGAACAAGAAGGCAGACAACTTAATAGGAAACAATCATTGCACCCTTTCTTTATTTTCCCGTTTTCTTTTTTCTAAACAAAAGACAAAAGTGGGCAAGCACCTAAACAATAAATTATTATTTTATTTCTATGTGTTTGCTGTATAAAGACGATGTTTAACTCATTTGAAGATGGTTTTTAAATTCATTGTCAAGTCATAAAGCATGAGAAATATTTGTATTGTGTATCTACCTAGGTACTACAGTATATATTTAACAAATTCTGTTTTGTTTGTTTTGTAATGATGGGACTTACTGCTGCAGGGCATTATGTAAATGGAAATTTCACTGTCGGAATTAAATCGTAAAACACTTTAGTGTTTTCATATACTACAATGGGTAGTGACTATTTACGCTCCTAGGTATGTTATGTATGTCTAATTTATAATGCATTGAGCAGTTACAAAGGTACAGGTGTATCTCTTATGATTTTGTTTGATCCGATCCCCAAGGCCAAAAAAAAAATAATGAATTGTATAATAATAAAATAACCATCGAAAATTTTGTAGAAAACTGCAACAAAAAACCATGCGACCTAAATTTTACTACACATAGATAATGATAAACAAATACCTTGTATTTTAACAACACAATTTCCAATCCTTCCATCTGTTTGTCTCCATGTCACATTATACCCACCCTCTCTTTTAAAATAAAAATTGATAAAGGAACTTAAAGAACCCGAAAATTAATTCAACTACGTTTTTCTCGAAAACGATTGAAATTATCAAATTGAAACAAATATAACAGTTGACTATTTTACATAAGAATGATTTTTATGTCATCAAAATTACCAAAAGGTTTCGTCAAAAAAAATATGACCCGATTTCATTCACACGTAGCACTCCCTGTAACAAGATCTAAAATAATAATAAGTGGAATAATATTTTTTGCCTAAAATTCCAATTCTAATAACGATTTATGAAAATCTTGTGAAATTATTACCAAGAAATGAAGATAATATGTCACCTTTCACACCCTGTATCTTTTTCCACAGCATTTTACTAATGTTTGATCTAATCTTCATATCTTGGTCCTACGATAATCATCGCACTTACTCTATGTCCGAGTAGTTATGACTCACCCTGTATAATATTGTCTTTTGTGATACTATATAATAAGTATTCATTTCACCAAGGAANTAATGTTGGTCTTGATTTTGTCAAAGGTGAAGACCATATTAGACTTGTCTTGGACTTGCGTCTGCTCATTAATGGATCAATTCAATATTAACCATTTAAGTGTTTATTATCTAGACCAAGACCATATTAGACTTGTCTTGGTCCTGCGTCTGTTTGTTACTATACTAATCCCTTAATCCTGTCTATCCAAGCCATCAGGTATTACAATTATAGATAATTAAGTGAGTAGGGATAATAGTGCAGCAAAAACTAAAATTTTTTTGTGTCTCTAAAATCCACCTCTTTTAGATTCCTGCCTTGACTCAGGACGCGGGTTATTAGATCCAGCAATGTCCTTTACCTGTGTCATTGTCCCACTAAGAGGACTTCTTTAGTATGCACTGTAGTACACACGATTCGTAATAATATAAACAAACCCACAGATTTTTTATGATTGTATTTGTCGATGATACTTTCTAATTACTGCAATCAAACACGCGTTGGTACACTTACGGACCTACGTTAGATCCATTTTCACGTTCACTCATGTAATGTTGCGTTATACTCGGGCAATAAGGCAATATTTCTGGTTCCGAATCGTTGCGTAACGCTTGATGTACATCAAGTCAACAATACGACATACATTTTTACCTATAAAATATCAAGTGCGTTGGTTACTAAGTCGGTAAAGAAAGATGTAGGTGCATTGGTTACTCTTCAACCGTGTTTACTCAATTTTAGAATGTAAACACAAAACACTTGACCGTTGTAACTTTCCTACTGACCGTAAAGAAATTGTTCTGATAGTATAGAAAAATGTATAAAATAAGGAAAATACAACAGATCTAACGTTGAATTTAGTGCATAAAATCAAATAAATAAACTGTTGTATAAAAGCAATGTGTAAATATCAGTCGTACCTTAATCACACCTTTATCTTCATATTATAAATTGACCCATAAAAATCCCTAGTTTTCAGCGCATTTTGTAGACCTTGAGAATTCTATTCAAAGATGCTCTAAATGATACCCTTTGATCGAGCGGCATAGCCTAGAGGTTTAGACCATTGCTTAACATTNATCGTCACCTAAAAAGGATCAAAATATCCGTTTCTTCCCCATATAAAATTTGCATAAATTTTATGGTAAACAATAAAATAATTTTATTAATAATACCTATAAAGAGTAAAGCACATTATCGGAGTAGAAGGGATGAAATGGAGAATCATAGGATGAACATAAACACCTACAAGAAGAAGAATATCTGGATCTTCAATCAATGCAAAACTAAAACCTTACTAGATACCTAATGATCCGGTTTGAAGCCCTAGAAGCCCTCTAGATACGTAACTGAATGCTTAACTTCAAAGAGAATAATAATTACCACTCTACATCTGCACAAAAGAAAATTTCAAATGAGAGCAAATCCCAGTAATTCCGTTCCATGCAGATAGCGAGTACAAATTTCTTAGGAAATATATTGAGGGAGATATTTGGACCTTAAAAGACAGAGAATGGATCTTACAAAAAGAAAAGTAATTATGAGCTATACATCAGAATGAAACAGATCTCGGGCTCCTTCCGAAGCAGTTGGGACAATTTCATAGGATATATCTACAGCATGGAACCAAAAAGATTGACTAATCAGATAAGAAAAATATTTGATGTCAAGGAATATAATAAGCCAATGGTAGAAAATTAAATTTATCTAAAATGAAATACATCAAGAGATTTCGAAGACCCGAAGCTCAAATACATGGACGAACAAAAACAAGAAAATGCAGAATAAGAAAATGAGACAATATCTGCTGGGCGATAATCATATCCCAGAAAAAGTTGAAATCTCATCGGCGTGTCTCACAGACAACCCAAATAAAAGGAATAAAAAAAATTAAAAAGTATTTCATTTTAAAAATATTTATAAAATTCATTTTTAAAACAATTTTATATTTAGAATGTTATGCATGGAATCGATTCTTTGTATTTGCATCTTAGAATATCTTAAATATGTCGTACCAATTATTAGTTCCACCTTTGATCGTGATGGTTGCTACAAAAACCTATTTAAATTAATTCATCTATACCTGTTCTCGAAAGTATTTGACCCTTTCTTCAAAACAGGTTAAAGAACACAATTTATTAGTCTGTTTGTGTTTTCGAAAGTGCACTTTTTAGATCGCCTGCCCCGTCAATAGTTTAATGTTAGCAATAAAATCCTAAACATGTCATATTTTCGATCATCGAAAGAGCTGTGACAAAAGATTGATATTAGTCTAGTTTATTCAAACCAGGCTTCTTCCCGCGTAAGAAAGACTGAGACCAATATGTACTATCAAGAAACTAAACTGAGGTTAAAACTAAATGTGGTAGAACTTGGTTGAAGACTAATATAGTCTTAATGTTGGTCTTGATTTTGNCAGTTTACTTAGGGTTACTGTGTTAGCAAAACAATAAAGAATTATGAAAATTTCGAGTTCTATTATTTTTTATAAAATATTATTTCTCTATTCAAAAGCTATTGTACTCTGTATATTATGTTGTTTTCTTAAATATCTCAAACAAGGTTTTGATATTGTTACTATACAATAAACTGTGCCTCCTGCAGTGTGATCAACTTGCCCATGGTGGCCCAACTGAAAGGTAAGAAGAAGACCCCTGTTGGTGTACGTTATTATGCAGGTAAAAGTACCCAATTCAATGATTTTGCTTTTCCTAATAAGGAATAAATGCGATTCGGGAGAGAATGTTATTGGGCTTTTGTTCCTGACATCCGGGAAAAATATCATACTTTCGGTAGAGGTATGGTAAAAAAAAACAATTAATTTTCTAATGTGTACTGTTTTAAGCATGTTTTCTAAATCAATTTTATTTTATTTGTATTAATTGGCCACTTGCAATTAATTCTTAAACTTCTATCAAGAATCAATAATAACACAAACTAATGCAAAAATTGATTGTTAGAGTATCGTAGCAATAACATTAATGTATCTGACCGTTAAAATGAAAACTATGTATAATAATTGTTTCCCTCACAGTGACGGTCAAGAATTATATGTATAACTAAAGTTTTTTGTGTAGCGTTTCGATTTATTCAACCATCATAAGACCTTTCCAAATTTTAATAGTTACATCTGTCTTCTGTTCTAGTCAATTCAATTAACAGAACAGTATTAATTGAATTGACATTAGTTTTTGACCGCCACTCTAGAAAAAACAAGATTAACGACAATATATAAATGTTTTAAACAATTACTTAAGTAATATAATTTTTTACATCTATTTGAAAAATGACAGCATTAACACCCACAAAAGAATTTATTGTTTTAACTGTTGTTCATTTATTCTCAATTTGCTTGAAGTCTTTTTATTTAATTTCTACCTGACTAATGAGAGACTAAAGTTTGTTTTCGTAAACAAAATTGATTAAAAACAATAAACCGACAAATTACAGGTAGATGTCTTATGAATATCCCTCTCCAACCTTGGGTTAACTTTGTACATATCTATCTAAATATTCGAAAACAAATTGCCTTGTATACTCAGAAAAATTGCATTCATTTATAAACCTTCTTTTTTATAACGAACAAATGTGTGGCTTTGAACTCATCAACATGAATGTTGAAAATAAAACGTCTTCAGTGATAGATATTGTATGTAAATTTATAGATACCTATCACAATGATAAGCCATCGACCAAAATGGATAACCATCAATTTACAATTTATTTTAGCGATGCAAAGCACAAAAAGTGAATCCACAACATTGTATAGGTACAACAAAAGGTTAATATACAAATGCGAAACGTCTATAACCTCTTTATGAACTTATATGAGAGTTTTATTAAAAAAAAGTAACAATACTAACGAAATGAAAATAAATATACTATTTTTATTGAGATGAAGCACCGGCAGACCCCTAGACATTTGTGATACTTAAAACCAACAAAATTATGTATGGCATGTAAATTTACCAATCCTTTAAGAACAAAAAATATTTATATCACTATAGGAAAACCTCGCCAATGCGAAAATGATAATAAACTTAAATTAATTCTGCCGGTTGGTACATAAAATATCGTAAATAACTGGTATTCATCTATTTTACTCATTTCATACTGCTTCTCGCACGAACAAGACAAAAACCAAGACATACTATCGCAAAAACTGCATAGTATACTTTTGAGCTCAATCATGTCCAAGACAAGTCTAATATGGTTTTGATCTTGATCCCACAGTTGATTTTTAAGCCTGATTGTGCGTCAAAGTATAGTCAATATTCATATTCTAATATGGACTTGATCTAGGACAAGACAATATTAGACTTGTCTTGATCTTGCGTTCACTTATTACTAAATTAATTTCACAGCTGATTTTTAAGTAACACTTCCTTTTTATTGTGCTTCAAAGTATTGTCAATATTCACATTAAGTATTTAAATGACACTGAACTTACAATCTTCGCCTAGGTCTTGACTAAGATCAAGAATATATTTTTGGTCTTACTGCTGCTTATTACTAAACCAAATCCGCACTTAATTTTTACGAAGTACTTTCAATACTCACATTGTGCATTGAAATAACACTAAACTTATATTAATTCTGCCGTTTGGTGTGATAAAAGATTGATATTAGTCTAGTTTATTCAAACCAGGCTTCTTCCCGCGTAAGAAAGACTGAGACCNTGCTTTTCTAACAAAGAACTTATAAAGGATACACGGCAATACCTCTTCTATTCTCGTAGTTTTTGTCTTTTGTTTCAAAACATTTGCATACAATTCGCCGTTTCGCATGAATATTTTATGTGTCTTTGCCCCCCTTATTGTTCCCTTTTTGTGTGTTCAATAAAATTCACTCTTTTGTACGTGAAACACAGCCAAATAGAATACAAAAAAATAAGTACATTGAGACAAACCTGTATTTGGCAAACGAGTTCTCCATACGGCCAACATTTTCGTAAAGATGGTACAATTGCGAATGGTATTACAAGTAATCCAATTGCAAGATCATTACTTGCCAACGATGTAAGCAAGTACCTTGGCTAAAAAGACAAACAAATATGTTGATTATCAAAATAAAACCAAGAACAAGGACTCGAATAATCGTGGATTGTTCTTAATCATGAATATTAAGTCTTGATTTTATTATCGAGTCCGTTCACTTAGAGAATAGATCGATGTGTGTGGACTGCCACCAGAGGCTTACGGTTGGCCTATGATTGGAAACATCTGACAGTAAACGCCCGGAAATATTATGGGGACCAACTTATAACTGATATTTGTTTGTGCGCATTGTCCACGCTGTACCTTTCTCTAAGTGAACGGAAAATACTACAATTAGCAGTAAATATCGATTTGCTTGTACTTTTACAGTACAACGACCAAGACCATGATATGACTCGAATCTCTGAATTAACAATTTTATCGTTCGAATCTCTCATACAGAGACTGTGAGAGACCCATAAAAACACCTAGGCAATAACTGAGAGACTGTGAGAGACGCTCTCAGAGACACTGAGAGACTGCAGAGAGACTGAAAATTTTTGTCTAGGGTTGACGTGCTAGACTTTGGCTGCAGACTAATATATTCATTGTCTTCGTGTTGATCTTGACCAAGACGGTTAAAGTACTTCCCAAGATACCTTTGAGTAAATGCAAATTTAAAAAAACCTGCAAATATCTTTCATTTATTTATTAACATATTTATGAATTTAAATGCTCAATGCGAATATTGACTATACTTTGACGCACAATTAAAAGAAAGTGTTTATTATCTAGACCAAGACCATATTAGACTTGTCTTGGTCCTGCGTCTGTTTGTTACTATACTAATCCCTTAATCCTGTCTATCCAAGCCATCAGGTATTACAATTATAGATAATTAAGTGAGTAGGGATAATAGTGCAGCAAAAACTAAAATTTTTTTGTGTCTCTAAAATCCACCTCTTTTAGATTCCTGCCTTGACTCAGGACGCGGGTTATTAGATCCAGCAATGTCCTTTACCTGTGTCATTGTCCCACTAAGAGGACTTCTTTAGTATGCACTGTAGTACACACGATTCGTAATAATATAAACAAACCCACAGATTTTTTATGATTGTATTTGTCGATGATACTTTCTAATTACTGCAATCAAACACGCGTTGGTACACTTACGGACCTACGTTAGATCCATTTTCACGTTCACTCATGTAATGTTGCGTTATACTCGGGCAATAAGGCAATATTTCTAGTTCCGAATCGTTGCGTAACGCTTGATGTACATCAAGTCAACAATACGACATACATTTTTACCTATAAAATATCAAGTGCGTTGGTTACTAAGTCGGTAAAGAAAGATGTAGGTGCATTGGTTACTCTTCAACCGTGTTTACTCAATTTTAGAATGTAAACACAAAACACTTGACCGCTGTAACTTTCCTACTAACCGTAAAGAAATTGTTCTGATAGTATAGAAAAATGTATAAAATAAGGAAAATACAACAGATCTAACATTGAATTTAGTACATAAAACCAAATAAATAAACAGTTGAATAAAAGCAATGTGTAAATATCAGTCGTACTTAATCACACCTTTATCTCCATATTTTAAAGTGACCCAAAAAAATCCCAAGTTTTCAGCGCTTTTTGTAGACCTTGAGAATTCTATTTAAAGGTGCTCTAAATGATACCCTTTGATCGAGCGGCATTGCCTAGATGTTTAGACCATTGCTAAATATTCGGGAGGACGCCGATTCGATTCCGGGTCCGTCTGTCTTGGTCCAAGTTTTTCTCTGATTTCCTGAATCACTTAGGCAAATGCTGGTGCAGGAATATTCCACAGATAATATTTCATTCTCTTCTGTCTTCATTTCGTCAGTATTTCTCGCCCGAGTCATCACCCACCCATTTCCACGATTTCTGAAAGAAGGCTGAAAGGTTTTCCGCCCTACTTTCGGCATAGTCATCTTTCCATGAACACAGTTAACAAGTTCTAATCAATATATCTCCAAAACCAAAACGATTCTCAACCAGAAATTTTTAAATATTTTAAGTTTATTAACAGATATAAGAAAAAGCTTACAAAATATCAACACATTAACCTATGTAGTTTATACGAATATCGTCACCTAAAAAGGATCAAAATATCCGTTTCTTCCCCATATAAAATTTGCATAAATTTTATGGTAAACAATAAAATAATTTTATTAATAATACCTATAAAGAGTAAAGCACATTATCGGAGTAGAAGGGATGAAATGGAGAATCATAGGATGAACATAAACAGCTACAAGAAGAAGAATATCTGGATCTTCAATCAATGCAAAACTAAAACCTTACTAGATACCTAATGATCCGGTTTGAAGCCCTAGAAGCCCTCTAGATACGTAACTGAATGCTTAACTTCAAAGAGAATAATAATTACCACTCTACATCTGCACAAAAGAAAATTTCAAATGAGAGCAAATCCCAGTAATTCCGTTCCATGCAGATAGCGAGTACAAATTTCTTAGGAAATATATTGAGGGAGATATTTGGACCTTAAAAGACAGAGAATGGATCTTACAAAAAGAAAAGTAATTATGAGCTATACATCAGAATGAAACAGATCTCGGGCTCCTTCCGAAGCAGTTGGGACAATTTCATAGGATATATCTACAGCATGGAACCAAAAAGATTGACTAATCAGATAAGAAAAATATTTGATGTCAAGGAATATAATAAGCCAATGGTAGAAAATTAAATTTATCTAAAATGAAATACATCAAGAGATTTCGAAGACCCGAAGCTCAAATACATGGACGAACAAAAACAAGAAAATGCAGAATAAGAAAATGAGACAATATCTGCTGGGCGATAATCATATCCCAGAAAAAGTTGAAATCTCATCGGCGTGT
>NW_020438886.1:956883-961428 GCF_000699045.2 Agrilus planipennis
TTTTATAGGGTAATGAATTATTATTAATTATTTCTGGGAATTTTTCCCAAATTCCTTTTGTTGCTTCATCTTTATGTTCATTATCCGAGTATAATGTGTGACCCTGTACTGTTGGCTATGAAAGGTGGCGCTGGTATCGATCACCGCCTGTGGCATTCGTTTATCACTACATGTACCATTAAGTTCACATTTTCACAGTTTCAATACAGCACCCAAGATATTTTGACAACAACATTATCAAAAATAAATTACGATATGTCCTGGTACAGACCCGACCTCGCAAGTCTGATTTAAGCCTAAAGCAAAGACTTTTTTGAATGATTTACATGTTCAACAGTTATTGCACAACCAAAACTCTTTGTTTTCCTCGCGGAACCATTTCGAACGAGATTGCTGGACATCATCCTTTTTATCATCAATAATAATTTAAAGTTAAGCAACAAGTCTTTCTGTCTCTTGATTGTGCAGTAGAAAGTGAATGGCTCGAAAGATGTGTGTGCAAAATGAGGACACCGCACGCTGTAAATGTAGCAATGAGCCAGTAACAAAAACGACTCCAATTAGTGACCGTTCCCTTGATGAGCGACAGCATGAACGTGTCTTATTATACACATATTCGACGATCATTTGACTAAATGAAATTAAGACTTATTTAAACTACTAAGATAATAATTAAGAGCTGTAACTGTTCATAAATATAAATTTTAGAGTCATTAAAGACAATTTGATAGGTTCTTCACGTTTTATTAGAAATCGGCGTATGTATTGTAGAATTTTCTCACCTGAATAAATTAATACCAAGCACAGTTTCCGACGTAATCATTCATGATAAATCCAAATTTGTTTCATATACAAATTTGTGCTATAAGGTTTCAAAAGACTTACATATAGCTTTCGGTTATTTTATCTCGATGCGGATTTCTCGTACCGAAACTTTGTACTTTATGGAATTTAATATCCTTTTAAAAGGATTATAACTTTCAAATTCACCATAAAACTAGCATATAAGCATTAAGACATTTGTCTATTGGGTAGACGATATCTTCAAAATTTTAGGTTCGTTTAAATAGCAGTAAACGACTTCAACAGTGCGTCAAGCAAGAAACCCTTTTAAAACAAGTCCACAAAAAATATTTTATATTCTTGTAAAAGGATTGTCCATTTCAAATTAAATATGAAGTTAGCATATAAGCTAATAGCATCATTAAAATACTACTTTCATTTGATTTGTACCGTCTTCAATAGTCATAAAATAATTTATTAGTCACGGGATTTTTCTCAGTTTAGAGGCTTTTATTTTTAAAACAAATAGAAAATCATTACTTAAACAACCTTCCCGTTTTGTTGTTGCACAAATATTAAAAAACGAACTCACCAAAATGACGCAATATTGAAGATAGGTAATAAAATTTATTTTAGTCGATTTAAGACGACAGTTTAAATGCTTCAAAAAAAAGGTTTCAAAAGACTTACATGCAGTTTTCGGTTATTTTATCTCGATGCGGATTTGCCTTACCGAAACTTTGAACTTTATGGAATGATAAAGCGACCTAAAATAGGAATAGTCTAAATAATAATAGTCAATACATTAAATTCTTTGTGTTAATTAGCCCATACATTTGAACACCCGATGTAAGAGATAGGTATACATTTGTTGTTAAAAACTACTTTGAATACCCGATGTAAGAAATATATTTGTTATACGAAAATATCACGAATGCGCATCGTTTTCCATGTAAATTCAATATTTTTTGTAGCCTGCCTAATTTATTTAAAATAAATTAAAAATATCGGTTCTTATAATCAAAAGAGACAGTTTTACTTTTCTACATTTAGAAGTCACTCGCTAAAATTTTTATTAAATAAGCATGTGTACATTGATTTTTTTCTAATCATTACGTAAAAAGAACAAGAAGGCAGACAACGTANAAAAGATTGATATTAGTCTAGTTTATTCAAACCAGGCTTCTTCCCGCGTAAGAAAGACTGAGACCAATATGTACTATCAAGAAACTAAACTGAGGTTAAAACTAAATGTGGTAGAACTTGGTTGAAGACTAATATAGTCTTAATGTTGGTCTTGATTTTGTCAAAGGTGAAGACCATATTAGACTTGTCTTGGACTTGCGTCTGCTCATTAATGGATCAATTCAATATTAACCATTTAAATTTGGTATAATAAAAAATATAGTATTACTTTATTATATTCAAACAACACTTGTCTCATCATCAAGACCGAAATCAAGATGTACTGTCCAAGGATTCTCGAGATAAAAATGTTCAGTCTCTCAGAGTCTCTGAAAGCGAGACTCGAGTCTCCGTCTCTCATCGAGTCTCTCTGGTATCGCTAAGAGAGACTGTGAAAAAAACTGTTCAGCGTCTCTGCACAAGAGACTCGATTTTCTTTTTCTTCTTTTTCACCTGGTCATTTTCTTCTTCCAGTAAAAGAGTCCGGAGATAAAAATGAAAGCGTGACTCGAGTCTCCGTCTTTCATTGAGTATCTCTGGTTTCGCTGAGAGAGTCAAAAAAACTGTTTAGCGTCTCACAACGAGAGATTCGAGTCGCTCATAGAGAGAACCTCATTTCGTATCCAGTCTCTGAACAAGAGACTTGAATCTCTCAATAAGTGGTGTTTCAATAGACATGGTTAAAAGTTTCCAAGTTCAACATATTTCAGAGATCCCAGTCTTTTTACGAGAGACTCGAGTCTCTCAATTTTTCAGTTTTATTCATTCAGTCTCTCTGTGAGCGACTCGAATCTCTGAATTAACAATTTTATCATTCGAATCTCTCATACAGAGACTGTGAGAGACCCATAAAAACACCTAGGCAATAACTGAGAGACTGTGAGAGACGCTCTCAGAGACACTGAGAGACTGCAGAGAGACTGAAAATTTTTGTCTAGGGTTAATGTTCTAGACTTTGGTTGAAAACTAATATGTTCTTTGACTTCGTGTTGATCTTGACCAAGACGGTTAAAGTACTTCCCAAGGTACCTTTGAGTAAATACAAATTTAAAAAAACCTGCAAATATCTTTCATTTATTTACGTATTAACATATTTATGAATTTAAGTACTCAATGTGAATATTGACTGTACCTTGACGCACAATTAAAAGAAAGTGTTTATTATCTAGACCAAGACCATATTAGACTTGTCTTGGTCTTGCGTCTGTTCAATACTATATACTAATCCCTTAATCCTATCTACCCAAGCCTTTAGGTATTACAATTCTAGATAATTAAGTGAGTAGGGAATAATATTGCACTAAAAACTGACAATTTTTTGTGTCTCCAAAATCCACCTCTTTTCGATTCCTTACTTCACCCAAGACGCGGGTTATTGGCAGATCCAGCAATGTCCCTTACCTGTGTCATTGTCCCACTAAGAGGACTTCTTTAGTATGCACTGTAGTACACACGATTCGTAATAATATAAACAAACCCACAGATTTTTTATGATTGTATTTGTCGATGATACTTTCTAATTACTGCAATCAAACACGCGTTGGTACACTTACGGACCTACGTTAGATCCATTTTCACGTTCACTCATGTAATGTTGCGTTATACTCGGGCAATAAGGCAATATTTCTAGTTCCGAATCGTTGTGTAACGCTTGATGTACATCAAGTCAACAATACGACATACATTTTTACCTATAAAATATCAAGTGCGTTGGTTACTAAGTCGGTAAAGAAAGATGTAGGTGCATTGGTTACTCTTCAACCGTGTTTACTCAATTTTAGAATGTAAACACAAAACACTTGACCGCTGTAACTTTCCTACTAACCTTAAAGAAATTGTTCTGATATTATAGAAAAATGTATAAAATAAGGAAAATACAACAGATTTAACATTTAATTTAGTATATAAAACCAAATAAATAAATAGTTGAATAAAAGCAATGTGTAAATATCAGTCGTACTTAATCACACCTTTATCTCCATATTTTAAAGTGACCCAAAAAAATCCCAAGTTTTCAGCGCTTTTTGTAGACCTTGAGAATTCTATTTAAAGGTGCTCTAAATGATACCCTTTGATCGAGCGGCATTGCCTAGATGTTTAGACCATTGCTAAATATTCGGGAGGACGCCGATTCGATTCCGGGTCCGTCTGTCTTGGTCCAAGTTTTTCTCTGATTTCCTGAATCACTTAGGCAAATGCTGGTGCAGGAATATTCCACAGATAATATTTCATTCTCTTCTGTCTTCATTTCGTCAGTATTTCTCGCCCGAGTCATCACCCACCCATTTCCACGATTTCTGAAAGAAGGCTGAAAGGTTTTCCGCCCTACTTTCGGCATAGTCATCTTTCCATGAACACAGTTAACAAGTTCTAATCAATATATCTCCAAAACCAAAACGATTCTCAACCAGAAATTTTTAAATATTTTAAGTTTATTAACAGATATAAGAAAAAGCTTACAAAATATCAACACATTAACCTATGTAGTTTATACGAATATCGTCACCTAAAAAGGATCAAAATATCCGTTTCTTCCCCATATAAAATTTGCATAAATTTTATGGTAAACAATAAAAT
>NW_020438886.1:962796-965282 GCF_000699045.2 Agrilus planipennis
AACGTCAGATAAAATCTATTAATAAAATAATAATGAAAATCTAAATGACAATAACAACATTAAATATTCAAACTCATTCCAACAGATTATTAAAATAATTTGCATCGAAATTATTTTTGATTGTAATATTGTAAATTGCTTTATTATTAGCTAGGTATGCATTTTAACGTTCTCTACAATAATGGCATTGTTATGTTTAGTAATTAGAGGAGTATTTAATATAAAAATTAAATAAAATAATAATTTCTCACCATTATTTATCGAAAAGGTCGCGTATGAAAACTAACGTAACAATTCGATTGTTTCATGTTATTGTTGCAACATATGACACCTACTAGTGACATGTTTATTTATTTACAGTCACGGATTTACTTAATTTATCGTCTTATAAATAATAATTATACAATTTATTAAAGGCGGACAAATACCTAGTAATGAACCCGATGCCGGGAAACTCATAATTTATCCTAATAAGATATCTACCTCAATCTACCTCCATGTCTAACATTGTTAAAAATATGTATTTGCAATATTGTACTCCCACTTACCTCGTTTTCCTTTAAATAATCACAGTTGATGTCCTGAAAAAACAAATTATTGTTAAAAAGGCTACGGATTTCACGGCCGACGTTACGTAAATAGTCCTCAATCTTCGGCCCTGATAGTCGTGACCGTCTCAGTACAATTGCTGCGAAGGACGTAATGTCCTCGCTAGGTTCCCTGAGGAAGTAAAACACAGCTGACGAAACGTCAGTCAAGCGAAGAAGAATTAATTCTAGAACGCAGCCATCAGGCCCGAATATGGAACACTATTTAAATTACTGTTAGTGTAAAACAGAAGTGATATAAAATTGATTATACTGACAATCAGCGTTACAGTATTTAAGGGTTTTTACTTTTATTCGCATTTTTACCAATTAAATACTTTTAATACAACATATTTATCGACTAGAAACAAGGCATATCCCATCAGATGCTTATCTTTCATAGGGTAATAGATTATTATTAATTATTTCGGGGAATTTTTCCCAAATTCCTTTTGTTGCTCCAGTTTTTTGTTCATCATCCGAGTATAATCTGTGACCCTGTACTGTTGGCTATCAAAGGTGGCGCTGGTATCGATCACCGCCTGTGGCATTCGTTTATCACTACATCATCAAGTTCGCATTTCTACAGTTTCAGTACAGTACCCAAGATATTTTAACAACAACAGCATGAAAAATACTAAAGAAGACTCGACCTCGCAAGTCTTAAAGATTTAAACACAAAGCAAAGACGTTTTTGGATGATTTACATGTTCAACAGTTATTGCACAACCAAAACTGTTTGTTTTCCTCGCGGAACCTTTTCGAACGAGATTGCTGGACATCATCCTTTTTATCATCAATAATAATTTAAAGTTAAGCAACAAGTCTTTCTGTCTCTTGATTGTGCAGTAGAAAGTGAATGGCTCGAAAGATGTGTGTGCAAAATGAGGACACCGCACGCTGTAAATGTAGCAATGAGCCAGTAACAAAAACGACTCCAATTAGTGACCGTTCCCTTGATGAGCGACAGCATGAACGTGTCTTATTATACACATATTCGACGATCATTTGACTAAATGAAATTAAGACTTATTTAAACTACTAAGATAATAATTAAGAGCTGTAACTGTTCATAAATATAAATTTTAGAGTCATTAAAGACAATTTGATAGGTTCTTCACGTTTTATTAGAAATCGGCGTATGTATTGTAGAATTTTCTCACCTGAATAAATTAATACCAAGCACAGTTTCCGACGTAATCATTCATGATAAATCCAAATTTGTTTCATATACAAATTTGTGCTATAAGGTTTCAAAAGACTTACATATAGCTTTCGGTTATTTTATCTCGATGCGGATTTCTCGTACCGAAACTTTGTACTTTATGGAATTTAATATCCTTTTAAAAGGATTATAACTTTCAAATTCACCATAAAACTAGCATATAAGCATTAAGACATTTGTCTATTGGGTAGACGATATCTTCAAAATTTTAGGTTCGTTTAAATAGCAGTAAACGACTTCAACAGTGCGTCAAGCAAGAAACCCTTTTAAAACAAGTCCACAAAAAATATTTTATATTCTTGTAAAAGGATTGTCTCTTTCAAATTAAATATGAAGTTAGCATATAAGCTAATGGCATCATTAAAATACTAGATTCATTTGATTTGTACCGTTTTCTGTAGTCATAAAATAATTTATTACTCACGGGATTTTTCTCAATTTAGAGGCTTTTATTTTTAAAACAAATAGAAAATCATTACTTAAACAACCTTCCCGTTTTGTTGTTGCACAAATATTAAAAAACGAACTCACCAAAATGACGCAATATTGAAGATAGGTAATAAAATTTATTTTAGTCGATTTAAGACGACAGTTTAAATGCTTCAAAAAAAAAGGTTTGAAAAGACTTACATACAGTTTTCGGTTATTTTACCTCGATGCGGATTTCTCTTAAC
>NW_020438886.1:969471-974494 GCF_000699045.2 Agrilus planipennis
GGGAGATTCTTGATTCGTTTACAATGGTGCCAAATTTTGTCTCACTTATGTTACATGGGGGCTTTTCCAAGAAAAAAAAAACGACTAAAACTATAATTTAAAATAACTTATACATATACCTATTTTTAAAGAACCCCGTATATCACAAGCTAAGTAAACGAACTAGGAATAACCCCTAAAAACTGGCCATTATGCGAATGCGGAACGGTTTACATCTCGGACATTTAACCCCCTGAGACATTATACCCCCGGATTTGAATCTATCTGTCTATATATAAAAATGAGTCCCTATTTCCCTTGATCATGGCATCACACGTGAACGGCTGGACCAATTTCGCTAATTATTTTTTGTTGTGTGTTTGAGTTCTTATGAAAGAAAAAATCAAGAAAGTTGTTTGTTTGTGAAAATTATTTTTATTGAAAACCTTTTTATAAGAAATTTCAATTTTTAGTTGGTTCCATCCCTTTATCGCGTTGTTAATTCGGTGTAACTCAACGTTTTGGTTTTCATACTTTCATTTTTATAGGTCATTTTTAACCATTCCTTTACAAAGTAATCGGAAAATTCTTCCAATTTTTGTAGCTGCGGAGCATCTCCCATCACCATAATCAGCCACGCATTTTCTACTTCATTTAAAGGAATAGATATGTGTCAGTGCGGCACATATCCTTACATGTAACCTTACTTCCGAATTGTTCTTGCAGTCCTCAGTTAGCTCTAGATTTTGCATCTTTCGCAATAAGCACTACCTATAAAGTGGTAAAAAACTTAAACTTTTGGGTGTTTCATTCCCATCAGCCAGTAATTCTGATGGACGGGCAATCCCTCCGGACTACGCCGGAAGGTAGGGCGGAAGGCCCTCTTCAGCCTGCTTTCAGGAATCGTGGGAACGGGTGAGTGGTGGTTCGGGTGGGAAAAATGAGACGGACGAAATGAAGACAAAAGAGAGTCAATGATTATCTGTGGAGTATTACTGCCTCAGCATTTGCCTAAGTGATCCAAGGAAACTACAGAAAAACTTGGACCAAGGCAGACGGACCCGGAATCGAACCGGCGTCCTCCCGAATGCTAAGCAATGGTCTAAACCTCTAATCCTTGCCGCTCGGTAAGTGGTAATTGCAGCCACTTATTTATATAGCAATATATTCAAGTACATACATGTATATTCAAAATCAGAGCGTGAAATGTCCGAAGGGGTAAGTAAAGTCTCTGGGGTGTTAAGTGTCCTGACAATTTAAATCATGTTGTAGATCCTACCGTTTCGAAGATAGCATTGCACACAATTTGTGAAAACTTGATTATAGTAGCTTTTCTTTTTATTAAGGTAGGAAGTGTTTTCCCACTCTGTCTCCTGTCACCATTTAAACAAAAATAAAATTTAGTGATGTATTAAGTAACAAAAAACTTTCACAATCTCAAAATGAACATTTTAGGACAATTTCTTCTGCGACAATGCTATCATTTAAAAAAGTGCTAATCTTTATAATTTGCAATAAATTATACAGTATGTCTATTTCAAATGTGTCTAACTACCTCCGAAGCGGTAAAAGCTACTTCATCGATTAAATTACTGTTTTGTGTAGTGTTTATTTAGTTAAGATACAGTGTTCCAACTGATTTTCATATATCGAGTATTCAATAGGCAGTTACACGTATTAGGCGTAAAATATCAACTAAAATCAGTTAAAAGAAAATAGTATCTATTATAAATATTTTGGCTATTTCAAAATGAAATCGTTAGAATAAAGTCGGGAATTGTCTGGTTAATTAATTTTAATTTTTAAACTTTTCCTGCTGATTTATAACAAAATCGTTAAGAATGATTCGGAGACTTCAACGGTGCGTCAAGTGAGAAACCCTTATAAAACAAGTCCAATTAGGACAATTTATGGTTGGCAGTTGTGTGATACAATTGCAAGTCTAATTAGTTATAATGAAGTCAAATTTTTAAATGTCCAAAGCACTTCCTTAATCCTCTCAGTAGGAGACACTTCTTTTAATTATATAATTTGACGAAACTTTTAATGGAAATATATCTTACGATAAAAAAATGAAAGTTAACTCAAGAAAACATCTGCAATCGTCTAATATACAGATCAGGCTTCGTTCATCCATTAGCAATCTAAAATTAGCATAAGAAAACAAGTTACATTAAAAGGAGATATTTTCGACTTCCTCCATTCTACTGAATTATGATTCTCATAGACATTTTTGCAAAAGGAATTTTTTTATTTTGAAATAAATAAAATGTCTCAACTTAATCCTTGACTGGTTACAACAATCGGTCAAAATATATTATTACCCATAAACTAATATGAAAGTTTCGGGTGCTATCGTGCCGACATTGTTCGACTTTCATATCACTCTTCTTCTACGTCCTAAATACGAGTTCAAATGAAGCATCATTACGTAAAATAATCACGAACAGTAATAGTACTACTATACATACAAACATTTACACAATGTCCCATTATAATGGGCAATGGCCTTGCAAAAACAAAATTAAGAACAACAGTACCTTCACATTAGATAATAGCACCAAAATTAAGAAAGACATTCAAAAGGACTAATTTAAGAATAAAAGTAAATTAATTAAAAGATCATACTATACCTAACTGGTAAAGAATTATAAATATTATCAATTACGACGGTCCAAAGATTTGATCCTATCATGTAATTTCTCCTAATTGCGAAAGGATAAACTAATAGTAAATATGTTAAATAAATAACTCATTTTATTTATTTAAGTTTATTTATGTTTCTCCGTTTGTCTTTGCTAAACAAGACTTCCTAAAAATTTGGAGAAATCATGAAGGTAAATACTGAAGATCATCTTCAATTAAAATTGCATTCATTGAGCTTTAATTTAAAACACCCACAGAATCATGTGGTATTTGCATCCTACATGATCTTAATTTGACTTATCCCGAGTCGAAAAATTGGGACTCATTTTATCNACAGATATAAGAAAAAGCTTACAATATATCAACATTTTAACCTATGTAGTTTATATGAATATCGTCACTTAAAAAAATCAAAATTTTCGTTTCTTCCCCATATAAAATTTGCATAAACTTTATGGTGAACAATAGAATAATTTTATTAATAATACCTATAAAAAAAGAGTAAAGCACTTTATCGGAGTAGAAGGGATGAAATGTAGTATTATAGGATGAACATAAACACCTACAAGAAGAAGAATATCTGGATCTTCAATCAATGCAAAACTAAAATCTTACTAGATACCTAGTGCTCCGGTTTGAAGCCCTAGAAGCCCTCTAGATACGTAACTGAATGCTTAACTTCAAAAAGAATAATAATTACTACTCTACATCTGCACAAAAGAAAATTTCAAATGACAGCGAATCCCGGCAATTCCGTTCCATGCAGCTAGTGAGTACAAATTCCTTAGGAAATATATTGAGGGAGATATTTGGACCCCAAAAGACAGAGAATGGATCTTACAAAAAGAAAAGTAATTATGAGCTATACATCAGTATGAAAAAGATCTCGGACACCTTCCGAAGCAGGTGGGACAATTTCTTCGGATATATATCTACAGCATGGAACTAAAAAGATTAACTAATCAGATAAGAAAATTCTATAATGTCAAGGAATATTATAAGCTGGTGATAGAAAACTAAATTTATTTAAAATAAAATCTATNCCTAAATAATCTTTACTCCTCAAAAGTCTCATTTTGTCCTGATACGGGAAAACCGCGGATAAAATGAGACTTTTGAGTCTTGTAGTTTGAAATATCCCTAAAAATTCTATTGAGATCAAATGAGGACAAAATGAGTCCCAATTTTTTGACTCGGGATATTATTTCATAGTAATAAAATAAACGAAAATATTTATTTTATTTTTATTGGCTAGTGGATTTAGCACACTCGAATTTCCCCACACATTAATAGTACTGAAACAACCACTTGCTAACATACAACCCATCAACTGTCCTACTGTTCGCTAAAAAGTTTGCAGCCACTTTATACGAATTATGTCAACGTACTGTTTCACGTGTCCGATTAACCAACAAAAACAAACTGCCTTTGAAATCATCCCCTGTTAACGCATTTGTTTATCTGACTACAACACACAAAATTTGGGATGCCCAATGTCTGTCATTCTCTTTTAATCCTTATTAGAAGATCATATGGTCTACTTTTGGGACAACCTGTACGTTTCTTATTCACTACACAGATATGATACTAGATATGTAATGTAAATGCTTATTTTATTATTATAAAGGAAATAGAAAGGTTGTCAAAACTGGTGTGAATGAATTAATACAATACACCTAAACGTCCTCCTAAGGACGAGTGTTTGTAAAAAAAGGAAAATAAACATCACTTTCAATATGTGCTCGTTTTCAACATTAAATGAACCTATTAACCATGATTGATGTAATACTGATTTAAGAGATAAATGTTGGTATAGAATTATGTAAGACTCCGCGCCGTTTATACCATCGTATTTACAATCGCCACTAAACAATTTGTTATATGTTATAATTAGTATGTTTAGCAAAAATTGATACTAATCTTGTTCGTTACCAGAAAAATTATAACACATGCGAATTTAATGTTGATTTAATGTTTTGTAAGGCAAAGCAACTGTCAGAAACAGACAAAACAACAAAATTAGTAAGATTGTAAAACAAAACACCAACTCAACATTAACAACAACGAATTTTCCACTGAATTTTTACCTGCTAACCGATTTTGCAACGTATCAGATTTCCATGATTATTTTTTAATTGATTAGGGAATGCTTGGAAGTTAGCCTCATTCAAATTTGAAAAAGAACTCTTGACAAGGGTGAAAAAAAGGAGATGATTAATAAAATAACATAAAAATGCAATGCAAAATCTCCAATAACAAATAATAGTTAGAGCTTAGTTATATAGTAAAAGTTCCTTATTCACGGTTTCCTTATTCGCAGGTGAAAAAATTGCAACCCAGTTCCTGTATTCGCGGCTAAAAATTTCATTATTCGCGGAGTGTTATATGCGGATAATGA
>NW_020438886.1:974584-977473 GCF_000699045.2 Agrilus planipennis
GTTCACACTAACTCGGTACGTTTTTGGTTTTCAATAATATGGTCATTAAAAGCTTTTACAAGTGCTTAAAATTGATGCTTCTTGTACGATACGTATTTTCAACAGAAATTTAAAAGCCTTCGACAAGCTTTAGAAAAAAGCTTTATCTATCTTACTACAAAATTTCAAACTTCTGTTCCAAATACTAAACTCATGATATCAAGAACCGATAAGCATGTTTACGGCGCGTATTCTACTGAATCCCCCCCTATGATTCCATACTAATTACCATTCCATATCTACGGTTTCTGTATTCGCGGCATATTTATGGAACGTATACCCCGCGAATAAAGAGCTTTTACTGTATTAAAAAGGACTTTATTTTTCGCTTTTCAATTTCTTTCTTCGTCAGCTTAATTCACTCAACAATCCACATTCTAAAACACCATTACAGCATTTATGTCTACAACTCAGGTCTTATATTGGTCAATAGTTTACTCAAGCGCAACAAGAAGAATTAAAAGAATCTAAAGAAAGAAAAAACAATAAAGAGGAGATTATTATACGCATTAGTTACCTACTGTTATGTCACAGATTTGTGAAAGAGTAGCTATACATGGGTTCATTTATACATTAGTTTTCCAGTGGGAACAACTGTTTTCGAAATAACTCTAGTTTATTTACAGGAAAGGTGATGTATGTGTGTTACAAAACAATAGGCGTAAAGCTTCTCTTCGATATTTTCCACGGCGATGATGATGATGATTATTATTATTATTGTTATTAAAAGCACTGCAATAGGATAATGATGCAATAAAATAGAGCACTAATTGTGTAAAAAATCGTTCTCACGTAAACCAACCATTTTATAGTTTACTGGCAGATTTTTCGCATCAACAATCGCATCTTTTGTAATTAACTGGGCAACTAAATAAACAATTTACACACACAATAACTGTGCAATTTCTTGACTCTTAGCAACCCTTTAGCATAGGAACTAAGAAGCGGGACTACGAGAATTAAGTTCAACCTCTCTAAATGTGGTATGTATGTTTTTCCGGATATTATTATACAGGGTGGGTCATAACTATTACAACATAGAATTAATCAAATAATTTAGCTATTTTACCAAAAAGTAGAAAGATTTCAATGAAGTAATAAGAAACAATAAATTTTAGTTTATTTTGTACTGCAAGTGTATATTTATATGTATATGCATGTATTGGATACAGAAAAAACTGATAATTTTTAAAAAAAAAACTCAAACGTTTTATAGACAATGCTCGATAAATTTGAGATCGATGGCAAAATCTTTTTTAGACTAAATTGAGCTCTTTAATTAATCAATCATTAATTAAGATTAATAGTTATCATATTTTAATAATTAAAATATAATATTCGAACGTTTACAACTTTCCTGTATATTCACAACGAAATAACAGTTATTCCCATACTTCCCATCTTCGTCTTCCCAGAAAAAAATTCAAACTGATAAGTGCGCAGCTTAACTTTCTAGCTTAACTATGTACTGAAACCGCCGCTACCACTCGGAGGTCACTTGGATTTACGGTCATTTAAATTTTAAATTTAAATACTGACACTTATATTTTAGTGCTGACCCTTATCACTTAAATACTACAAGAAGAAAAAAAAGAAGGTAAAATAGCTACAATAATAATTGGCCCACAGGTCGACTCTCGATCACTTAATAAGTTAAGAAACCAAATTAACTTTAGCTTGCGATACGCTATTAATAAAAGCACTGAAACTTTCTTGTAAATATTAAAAACCTGTACATACCTACAGATAAAAAATACAAACAATTATTCCGCTTGTAAGAATTACATGCAAATTGATTTGTAAACTGTCGTGATGAGAGTATCAGATACCTCTTGTGAAATTCATTGATTTGTATACTGATCGATCCTCAAAACGATGAAGAAACACAAACAAATTTTCAGTAACAAGAATAACAATCATTAGCATATAATAAAAGTTATAACTTTACGTATTTGTCACAAGTAGAAATTGACTAATCGCAAGTACTTCCATAAAAGCATAAGGATAAATTAGATTGTTATGATGTAACCGTTTTAACAAAGTCATAATTATTATGAAAAACGTACCTGCTGCTGGAATCGCTAAAAGGAATCATAAATTTTATTTGAAAATATTACACATAACGTTTTTATCGTATTTGAAAAACACTAAATATTACTCTTTTTTTGGTTTAAGAAAATAGCAAAGTTCAACTAATCGTAAAATAAAAAATTAACCTTTATGTGAACTGTCTTTATAAATCAATGATATGGTAAATGCGAATAACGAAATACAGTTTGATTGCGTTGATATGAAATACCAATAAAACAACATTTTTTACCACTGTACTAGAATTTAACAAGTGATAAAATCAATTCATTACAAGAGAGACAGATGACTTGCATTGAACTACTTATTACATCGCTAAACTACACTATAAATTTCATTCACGACTTTCAAATGCGCTGTTATAACCGTAAGAATTAAATTCATCATCATCATAAGGTCATCAGTCCTAAGACTGGTTGGACACGTACCTCCACTCTTTCCTATCCTGAGCTAACCTTCGCATTTCCCTAAAACTAGAACAGCCCACATCCTTAACTATCTGTGAACAGTAATCTAATCTAGGTCTATCTCTACCCCTCTTGACTCCTGTTTCTGCCTCTAATACGTCTCTGACTAGACCTTCATGCCTGAGAAGGTGTCCTACCAACCTATCTCGCCTATTTTTTATTGACATCCATAGAGTCCTCTGTTCTCCTATTCTTTCCAATACCTCTACATTTCTAACCTTTTCTACCCACGTTATCCTCATCATCCGCCTATAACACCACATTTCGAACGCTTCTAACCTTTTCTTTTCCGCCG
>NW_020438886.1:977714-993352 GCF_000699045.2 Agrilus planipennis
TTTTAAGAAGAATTTTAAGAATTAAATTATCTACTGTTTATTAATGATAATTCAAAAATGTGCAGTTGTCTATATTATTTTGAATTGAATCAATGAGATAAAAACTATTTAAATTTAATAAAAACTTTAAATGTAATTTTTACATATAAAAGCATCAGTTGTTGCACCACATGAATAGAATGTAAGTCACAAACGTGTACTGTTTTTTGACTGAATTATGGCTATAGTTAGAAAAAGAAATTATTATGTGTGTTACGTTCATGTCATTTGTTTGTGCTTTTAAGGTTCCATGTGTCGAAAATGATAAAGTGAAAGGTCTCTTCCATCTATCTCAGAAAATAGTTACACAATCGTTTGTACTATCTTCCCCAATGTTGAATTAGAACTGTTTCAATGAAAAACGACCAGAGGGATGAAATGTTATTTATTTAATTTGTAATCGTAAACCGACGTTTCGCCTTTTTGGTAGAAAGTTTTATCAAGGTAGCTTAGTCATTGTATTACATTAGACGGAGACATGGAGGACCCTTTTGTACAATCACTCGAATATTTAATAACAATAATAAAAACATACACAAAATCACAGACTAAAATCATAAAATAACACGCAATTTTAAATAATAAATTAAAGTTGATTAAATTGATTCAATTAATTGTAAAAACATTGTTTCTTTTAAGGCACAGAGGAGGACGAAAAACAAATAAACACCAATGTCAAATGGGAAGCACAGCGTCTTGCAGTTTGGTTTGATTTGAATATTCATCTACGGAATTCGCTCCAACATTGGCGTTACGTGATAAATACATCATCATCATCATCATAAGGTCGTCAGTCTTAAGACTGGTTGGACGCGCATCTCCACCCTTTCCTATCCTGACCTTATCTTCACATTTCCTCAAAACTAGGACAACCCACATCCTTAACTATTTAAGAACAATAATGAAATCTAAGTCTGTCTCTACTCCTCTTAATTCCTGTTTCTGCCTCTAATATGTCTCTAACTAGACCTTCATGCCTAAGAAGGTGTTCTACCAACTTATCTCGCCTATTTCTTATTGACTTCTCTGTTCTCCTATTCTTTTTAATACCTCTTCATTTCTAACCTTCTCTATCCACAATGTCCTCATCAAAATAAATTACACGAAATCAGTACGAATTTGAAAGAAGTAAAACAAAATTTCATACAATGTGTAAATTCAGTTTCAAATTTTCATATTTATAATGATATTCGGAATATTATAACGAGATCTATAATTTATGTGTTGGGAATAACGCCAATCAGTTTGAATATTTACATTAGTTGACGTTATATTAATTGTTAATAGAACCTAGTTTTTTCTTTTTTGGTTAGGACTCCCATGATTTACTAGCTTTCCTTTTATTTTCACAAAAACAGATTTATGAGATTGCCTTACAAGTTTTTGGAAACACCAATAAATTTGTCTTAAAAAAAGAGACCGAGAAGCTGTCCTTAATCTTTTTTTGTATCTCTTATAATATTTACTGAGTTGTCCTATACAAACGTCGAAATCTGCCTATCCTGTACGTCGATTTTTGTTTGTCTGCAAGTCTGCAAGTCTGTCGATTTGAATATAGACGATAATCTCCGAAACTATAATCATCCAATTTCACCAATGTCTAGAATGTACCTTAATAGTGAACATAGGTTGGATATTATTCCGTTAAAATAAAATGGATTTTCGTGGAGACCAATTTTGCAGCGTAAATAATCGAAAAAAAAAACTGGATATTCGAAACGAATTCGGCGAATACATAAAAGGAAATCGAAGGAATGCATTGATGCCCTTAGGGAACTTTCTTTACTTTCTGTCCAGAGTAAGGTATTCGTAACTTCTTCCCTACAGCAGTTCTGCCGCTGCAGGAACGCTATCATAAGTAAGTCCTTCTTCTTCTGTTTCTTGTACCGATTACACCAGTGGAACAACTTTCTACAGCAGATCCCCTTTCATCGTCATCGTCATACTCTTCTTGTTTCTGCCCACTTCTCTCACGGGGTTTCATCTTCTTCATCGCGGCCTCGCGAAATCATTCGTTAAGTGTCTGTCGAAAGTGTTTCACGACGATGAAGAGTCCGCAACACGCCACTGATAATAAATAAATATAATTGGTGAGACCGCGCCGTACACTCTTCCAAGTGACAGTTTGTAGAAATAATTTGTTAGTGAAATCGGCGCCGAGACCCGTTGAAAGTTAGTTCTTGCTTCTAACAACTGCTGTTTCTGCTTGCTGGTGGTGCAGCTTCATCCGGTGTTTGACGACTCACAAATTTATCGATCAATATGTGGATTACTAAACTAGTGAGTGATTTCTTCTTTTTTTTTCTAGACCAGCAGGATTTTGGCCAAAACGCTCATGGCTATTGTCAAGTTTTTATACAAAGTCTATACATATGCACATCTATATAGCAGACACATGATAAAAATTCACACAACACAATTTTAAAGATAATGTGAATATTTCCAATAGGTTTCGTGTTCCACTTAATACAATTAGGGAATTTACTAATAGTATAGTACATTGCTGCTATTGTTATTTTGGAGAATTCAGTTTATACTAGGTACAAAACTAACTCTAAAGCGTAATTTCGCCTAATTTTAAAATCCATTCAGTTTATATTATTATATCAACAAATAAACTAAAAACGTTCTCGCAAGATGTCAAAGTTTTCAAACGTATGCATCTATTCGACTAAAATTTATATAAAAGCTAATCCTTCCTTTAATATCTTTAAGTCCTCTCTCAGAGCAAATTCTTCAAAATTTTTAATTTTTGAAAGAAATAATGTACAATCTTCTAAATTATCATTGTGTGACTATGACTAGAGGAATATTGACAACAGTTGAAGCATAGAACTCCTGCTTAAGTAGCAAAATAAAAACATCTTGGATGTTTCAAAAATGTTATAAAGAAACATACACCATATAATAACTTTATAAAATGCATCTATTATCTTTTGTTTTAAAGATAAAGGTCAAAATATTATGTAATTTTGGGTGATGTTAAATGGAAACCATAACTGGTTGTGTTCTTCAGAATAGAAACATTTTTTTTGTAACTTAAAAGATTTTCACTAACTATTTATTGACTTGCAAAATAAGTATGTTTCGTTAAACATTGGCTTCCTAAAGTGTTTAATGAAACATATCATGCAAATTGATATATAATTAGTCTTTTAAGTTACATTATTTCGTGTATTTTATGGATTTTTCTTCGAAACGATACAATTTTCGAAACAATTTTATGCTGGTTCACTCTAGCCCAAAATTAATATTAATAATTAATTAACCTACCTAATAAATATTAACTAGCCTACACGAACTTTATATACTACAAGCTTTTACCTGCGGCTTCGTTTGTGTTCTAAATACGTGTCAAAAATCATCGAAAATACAATAATTTCATACATTTGTCCTTAAGTTCTGACCAGGATCATCAGGATAAAGCTGAACTTTCTAATTTCTAGGTTAAGCATATATATATTGATTTTTNGTGGAAATTGCTAGGGGAAAAACTCACATTAAACAAGGATCAATTTAAGGAAAGTTCATTCGCGGTAGCTTGCTACTGGGAACGAACGAATTTTCTGCAACGATTTTCCGACGGCAGCTTTTTAATCGACCAAAAATTCAATATTTTTTAACATAAGTTATGTTGTATTCCTATTTGACTCTTATCAGCTATCTTCAAATTTACTCTTTTGGGATTATATACTAGTTTATCCGAAACGCGATAGTATGAATCCAAACTGGATAACTTTGTCTATATTAGGGATGAACTAAAGGAGGTCCTGGTCAGTTCCAACTCCAAATACCAACATACCTCTTGTACTTACTGAATATATTTTGGTCTTTTTTGGGTTTTTATTAAAAAGGACTTCTCGAAATTTAGAATTCGCCAGAATCCCCGGAGCCCAATCGCTGCTTTCGTCCGTCTTTGTCCCCGACTGCTACATCATTGCAGTAGGCAGAACACATTTGGTCAATATTCTCGCTTCGTGTTCAAATTCCACAGGTCATCTATTAATAAACTGCATCGATTGTACATGTCTGATATTTAATTAACATTTTCGCAATATCTCCCGGTTTGTTAACAGAGGAAAGTTATCTAACACTAGAGAGACTTTCTTGCCATTCCTTTTGACATTTAAACATTTTTTTTTCATGACTTCAAGAAATAAAATTTCAATAATTTTATGAACAATAAGTGGAGAGATACTGCAATATAAATAGAGAAAGTTATTTCCGAGTAAATTAGTATATCCGATAAATTAGATACTTCCACAGTTTCCTTGTTAATCACTGTGGGGGGTTATTGTGCTGTCTCTCAGTAATCCTTCACCTTTGACATTTACCTATCGCAATCTGGTTTTCATCTGTATATCGAACGTACTTTCAAACGTTATGCAAACAAACCGCATTTTGTAAATGATGTTACACTAAATTATAAGCGTAACCTTTCAACACCTTCGGGTATATTCAGACTACAGATTATTATAATGAGATTGTTACAGAATACACTACATTTTATTAATGAGATCAGGTCAGATGAAGTCAGATGGAATAGACATACGTACATAATATTTGTATTGCTAACAAATGAATTTTATATGAATGCTTGGGTTCAATTATGGATGTTTATTGTGTTGTATCGGCTGTAAACGGTCGTTAGTCGTAAGACTGGTAGGACACGCACCTCTACTCTTTCCTCTATTGTAATAATTTTCGCATTTCCCTAAAACTAGAACATCCCACATCATTTACTCTAGGTCTATCTCTACTCCTATTGACTGTTGTTTCTAAACTAAACGGTATATTAATATTAACACTTCAATTTTTTTACTTTTTGTTTATATGTAACTAGACAAAAATTTTCAGTCTCTCTCCAGTCTCTCAGAGTCTTTAAGCGTCTCTGAGAGCGTCTCTCACAGTCTCTCAGTTATTGCCTAGGTATACAAGCAAATAGATTACATAAGTATGGCATAATCGAAAACAAAAATTAAAAAGAAAAAGGATGATCAAAAATTTTTTAAATTGCTCCAAAAAAATGTTTTTAACCAAAATAGTAATTGTAAATCGAGGTTTCCAAATAGGAACCAACATCTATTCCAAGCACACTTTTATAAATAAATAAGAAAACAAAAACAGAGAGAAAATGTGCTCTTTTACTATATAGAGTGTATTCTTTTCTGAGACTGACTTCAGTTTTAATGTCAGCCTTGGTTTAAATGTTATTTTCGTAAAAATCGTCTAACCATATTACGCCCGAATACGATTGTATGAAAGCATTGCTAAGATAAAAATTTTCAAATTTTTATTCTCAATACCCAATTATTAAAAGTTATTCTAGTATTATTCAATGAGTTAATAGCTATCATAAGGGTATACAAATATGTCACCTACATGTCTATCATCATAAGGTCATCAGTCCTAAGACTGGTTGGACACGTACCTCCACTCTTTCCTATCCTGAGCTAAACTTCGCATTTCCCTAAAATTAGAACAGCCCACATCCTTAACTATTTGTGAACAGTAATCTAATCTAGGTCTACCTCTACCCCTCCTAACTTCTGTTTCTGCCTCTAATATGTCTCTGACTAGACCTTCATGCCTNACAATGAAGAGCCCCCCACGCTTTCAGCAAGACTAACATCGGTCTACTTTTGAAATTCGGATATGGATACTTTGCGAATTACCTGGCGGATACCAATAAGAAACATATTGCGTGAATCTAGGTTTTCATGGTTGGCGCCTTCGGTATTACAAGTGCCTATTTTCTTGGCTTGCTGGCCATGGTCAATGGGATTTTACTAAACAATGAAGAGACCCCAATGAACGCATCGATCTACCTTTGAAATTCGGAAATGGATACTTTACGAATTACCTTGCGGATACCAATAATGGATACTTTGCATGAATGTCTGTAGGTTTTCCCGCCCAGCGTCTTTAGTATAAGTATTTTTCTTGTTAGCCATAGTCGTTAGGATTTCACTCTTGACGCTTCGAAGCGTTTGGAGACAATGAAAAGCCCCGATGAACGTTTCCAACAAGAACAGCAGCGATCTACAATCTACTAAGTGATGATAGTGATGTTGATTCCGGTTTCCCTGCAGTCTTGTTACATACTCCTGAACGAAATCGACCTTTAAATCTCTAGATCACTGAGCCTTTTTCGTGACTCTAAAATCTGCCACCTGGGTTCAGACAAATCCAGCATTGTTCCAATCTAACATTTGCAATGAGTTCTCTATCAGAGAGCTATTGGAATTCTAATGAGCCACTGTATTAATTCTTAAGGAGAACATACTCCTTTTATATATGTATTCATAAGATCGATCCTCTTAGTATTTGTCAAAATCTATTGATCAATTTTCCATATTTGGAGTCAGGAGAAATTTTCAGTAAAACTATTTCATAAAAGTCTACCCTCAATGTACGTGTCTAGGTGTCTACACAGAAAGCTAAAGGTCGTCATGAATTTTTTAATACGAAAAAAAGAAAGTAGTTCATCTGACAATGTTATATCGGAAGGTACTGTCGTGTAGGTGTTCCAGGGCTAGGCATTTGTATGTGTGTTGTAGGTAAATGTCTAGCTAAGGTATGTGTAGATGTGTGTGTTTAAGCCTGTGAGCTACGGCACATGAATATTAATAAAGTCTTGACAGCGTTTCAGCCGAATTTATAAAATGAATCTGTCTGAGCGAGGCAGCCCCGCTATCATGGCTGATAATAGAGCGAGAGTATTTTTATCTGTCGCTTCTCGCTTGCGTTCTATTGGCTTCCATTCCACGATCCCCGCTTCCTCATTGGTCCGTGGAAATTGCTAGGGGAAAAACTCACATTAAACAAGGATCAATTTAAGGAAAGTTCATTCGCGGTAGCTTGCTACTGGGAACGAACGAATTTTCTGCAACGATTTTCCGACGGCAGCTTTTTAATCGACCAAAAATTCAATATTTTTTAACATAAGTTATGTTGTATTCCTATTTGACTCTTATCAGCTATCTTCAAATTTACTCTTTTGGGATTATATACTAGTTTATCCGAAACGCGATAGTATGAATCCAAACTGGATAACTTTGTCTATATTAGGGATGAACTAAAGGAGGTCCTGGTCAGTTCCAACTCCAAATACCAACATACCTCTTGTACTTACTGAATATATTTTGGTCTTTTTTGGGTTTTTATTAAAAAGGACTTCTCGAAATTTAGAATTCGCCAGAATCCCCGGAGCCCAATCGCTGCTTTCGTCCGTCTTTGTCCCCGACTGCTACATCATTGCAGTAGGCAGAACACATTTGGTCAATATTCTCGCTTCGTGTTCAAATTCCACAGGTCATCTATTAATAAACTGCATCGATTGTACATGTCTGATATTTAATTAACATTTTCGCAATATCTCCCGGTTTGTTAACAGAGGAAAGTTATCTAACACTAGAGAGACTTTCTTGCCATTCCTTTTGACATTTAAACATTTTTTTTTCATGACTTCAAGAAATAAAATTTCAATAATTTTATGAACAATAAGTGGAGAGATACTGCAATATAAATAGAGAAAGTTATTTCCGAGTAAATTAGTATATCCGATAAATTAGATACTTCCACAGTTTCCTTGTTAATCACTGTGGGGGGTTATTGTGCTGTCTCTCAGTAATCCTTCACCTTTGACATTTACCTATCGCAATCTGGTTTTCATTTGTATATCGGACGTACTTTCAAACGTTATGCAAACAAACCGCATTTTGTAAATGATGTTACACTAAATTATAAGCGTAACCTTTCAACACCTTCGGGTACATTCAGACTACAGATTATTATAATGAGATTGTTACAGAGTATACTACATTTTATTAATGAGATCAGGTCAGATGAAGTCAGATGGAATAGACATACGTACATAATATTTGTATTGCTAACAAATGAATTTTATATGAATGCCTAGGTTCAATTATGGATGTTTATTGTGTTGTAACGGTTGTAACCATCACTGTAGTGTAATATGCCTGCTACATTTACATCTTCAGACACTCTTGTAATTAGAAAAGCACAAAAACAGACAGCATTCTTGTAAATTATTAAATACAAATCTACTGTAATGTATAATAATTATTTTGCTTGAACAGTAACTTCTTCAAGTGGAAGAATGATTAAACTTAAAATTAATTTTAAATTGAAATTGCCTTATTGTTATTAGCCGCTAGATGCTTTTCAAGTTTCAACCCCCGTATCTCCCACAAATCTATCTTTATTTTTTACATCACTTCAACAACAATAGACCATGTCGCCCGTTTGAATAGTCTGGTTGATCTGTCTGGAACCATTCAAGAATTCATTAAAGATATGGGAATGAAACAGATATACACTTAGTTCACCCACACCGGCCACATATCTATCTACTCAACGACACCAAAGTATAATTTTATTTATTCTTCTTCCAATTTAATATATTGTGTAACCTGGAATAGGGTATTTGACATTGGTGTTAAGAAATCTGCATAATACTGTTCCACATTTTTCAAGTACAGTGATACCTCGAGATTCGTTCCGTAACCTTGCTCGTATGTCAATTTGCTCGTACCTCAAAGCAATTTTCCCCATTGAAATGACATTAATCCGTTCCAGTCCCAAAAATACTACCCCCAATTGTTTTTGTTACGTGATTTTGAATAAAGACACATTCCCAAGATCTCTTTTATCTCACTTGTAGAGGTAACCTCCTGTACCTCTGGCTCTTCCTCGAAACCAATTTCTTGCAGAACTCCCGAATGCTGCTGCAACTGTAACTCTTGTAATTCATCAGTCATCAGTTTCTGAGAGTGCTCCTCGAAGAGCTCGTTCACGTCTATCTCACCCATCACCAGGCCCATGGATTTTCCCAGAGACACTCCAATGGCACGTCGGGTTCTAATCCTTCGAAGGTCCTTTCGGCTACAGACTCAAGCCACAGCTTCTTCCATGCAGAGGTCAAGGTCCTCGTTGTAACACTCAGTCAGGCCTCATCAATAATTCTGAGGCATATCACGATGTTCAAGTGGTCCTTTCAGTACCGTCGAAGGGTCAGGTTTGTGATCTCTGTCACCTCAAAGCAGCGCCGTAGCAGGTGCTTAGTGTATAGCTTTTTAAAATTAGAAATCGCCTGCTGATCCATGGGCAGTAGGATAGTAGTGGTGTTAGGTGGTAGATTATAAACTTGAACCCTTCGAGGATGTCATCTTCGAGGTTCGATGGGTAAGCAGGAACATTGTCGAGGACGAAAAGGTCTTGCATGGGTAGGTTGATTTCCTGTAGATATTTCTTAACAGAAGTGTCGAAAACCTCTTATCTCAAATGTTGCTCGTATTTCAAAGTAAAACTCGCTCGACAGCTCGTATCTCAAATAACTCGTATGTTAGGGCACTCGTATCTCGAGGTACCACTGTATTATTAATTTTTGAAGATCGATGTGTGTGGCTTTATGTAGATTTAATCCAGCTAAACCTGCATGTTATCTGTTACGTATGTAACGCCTATTAAAGAAAAAGATTACTGGAATATAGATCTATCAGTAACCCTATAATGCTTTAAGACTAAGACCTGTTGTTCTTCGCCTTGCTTATTCGTTGTTGCTCAAATACTTCTAGTCTTGGTCGTAGTCACGGTCGGACTGAAACTATGAAAGAGGCCGGGAATTTTAGCAGTCAAAGGGCCTTTAAAGTTCTACTATCAGAGACTGCTTTTGTTTTCACCAGAAAGGAAGAAATCAGGTTTAATGATTGTTAAACCGTTTTATTTGTTTTTACAAACCTGACTGCTTACGTAAACGGTACAAAAATGAATAAACCAAATATTTCAGTTTTAAGTCATCCTTATATAACACATAATGTAGATGAATATTTTGATATCTCATAAGCACTATTGTTTGCTCAACTAATTGCAACATTTATTACGTTTAGAAAAAAGAGAAAGAGGTTAAAGTAAAAGGATTCTTATTGTATGATTCACTTACTGGGTAATCCAATACTTGACGGAATGCTTATCGTATTCTCAATGTCTAATTTTCTCGAAATATCTTTAATATGACACATAATTTCTAGATTTTTACAACTACATCTAAACACCCTTCAGTATTAGAAATAGCAAACTACTCGAAAAATTAAGGAAAACAAAGTTCCTATTTAGAAAATATTTTTAGTTTTAAGATTAGTAGTTATTAGTTCAAAGCTTTAATTCCACCTCGCTATTACTCGGGCGGTGAATGAGTGAATGTTTTCTTCGGTTTACATAATTGCATAGTTAGATGAACCAATTTCTTGGTATAATATATGGTGCTTTGTAAATTTAGCGATTATACTGCGCATTTGTTTAATTTCACGTATTTGTTCCTAACTGAATTAACACCTTTTGAATTTAAATTAATCATTTTGTTGCAATTTACAAATCTTATATTATATGGAAAAGTGATGAAGAAGGAAAAGGAACGTTAAAAATTTGGTTTAAATGCGGAAAATAGGAAGAGGAAAACATAAAAAGAAAGCATTGTGTCTGGAAGAAGAAAAGGATTTAAAAAGAAAACATTTAGAAAAAATAAACAGCGAAATAACAAAACGGGCGCATGCTGCAGGAATATGAATGAAAAACAAGGAAAACGAAATATAGAAGAAATAAGAAGATGGGATAATCTATAGCGAAAGCTACATAGATAAGAATCAAAAAGAAAGGAAGCAAAACCTAAAGAAAAAATTAGAATTGGAAATGAAAATAGAAGAAAAAAAAATGAAGATAAGGGAAAAGACGAAAATAGTAGAAGAATGGAAGAAGAAATGAGCAAAATGCAGAGGGATACAACAGATACGAAGAAAGTCAAATACCAAGAACAAAAAGAAAGGGTAGAATGGAAGAGAAAATGAAAGAATAAATAAAGAATTGAAATGGATAATGGAAGACGCAGAAAAGAAAAGGAAAAAGAAGAATGTGGTTATTACTAGTTTGGGCGTATTTGACAAACAGGCATTAATAAAATGGTTTGATGTAACCTTAGGAACAAAAGTAGGCTAAAGGAAGGCATGGTTAATAAACGGAAGAAAACGCATAAGGGCGTTCAATTAGAGAGTAAAGAACAAAAATTAGATATCAAGAACAATAAAAAAAAAGTTAAAACAGGGAGATTAGAAGCTAATAAGAAGCTAATATATACAGGCAATAACCTTAGTAGACAGAAAGAAAAGTAGAAAAAAAATTATAAGCAAGGCAAAAGAACTACAGACAAAGGAATTCATAAACAAATTGGCGTATGATAAGGTGGTCGCAGAAAGGAAGGAGTACTTTTAAAATGAAAAAATGGAAAGACTAAAAAGATAATGAATGAATATCAACACAGAAGATGTAACACTAGTAATGGTAATGGTAAAACTAGAATAATAGTATTTTATTTAAATAGTAGCAATTGTTTCGCCCCTCTTGACTTCTTCAGCCTTTACTAACTAACTAACAAATTTAAAAGTGGGGACTTATTACATTCTGTCTGATCGGTTAGCAATATATCTAATTTTCCTATTTATTTATTTCCAAATTCTCTAGTAATGTACTTATTTCTTTTAGTTTCTAAATCTTTCTTCTGAGACGCCACTGGGGTAGAATCGGTCTTGTTTTTAATGTAACTGTTTTTGTGCTCTGTTTTTTGAAATTTCTCCCTGTTTGTTCTATATAAACTTTTTGGTAAGACCCACATGCTTATTTAGGTTTTAATATAACAGTAGGTAAACAAATAGAGGCAGCTGTACTGAATAATGAATCTATAAGAATTCCAAGAGATTAATTTATAAATGATATTTATGTGATAACATTATGTTTTTAATAACGCACATACAAGTACAATCAACGAAAGAGAAGCACCAACCATTCTAATTTTATTAAATTTCGGTTTGCAAGTCTAGTAGCTGGTATGTAATGGATATCTAGGAAGTAGGATGTTGTACATACATATTTATTTTATTCAAATAACTACAAAAGTGACTTTCTCTTTCACGAAACACAGCAATTGCTTATCTTTCATGTGGTTAAGTAACGCGGGTCTTGTATAGGTACGTGAACTGCTTTATTGATGATAGACTTAAACGTTACAGAAGGAAGTTCATCCATATAAAGCTGGAGGTTCACCTTTCGAAAACCGGCAAAAAAATTTAATATACATTATATACACGTACTTCTACACACATATATGTATACGCTAAACCATGTTCACATACAGAAAACTTTCACGAATTAATGTACTTCAAATCATCACCATCATCGTCATTATCAAATACAAATGTAGGTATTATAAGTAAAATATATATCCCTGTGGGCTACCGAAAACAAACCTCAGTTTATGTATGCAAATATTTACTAAAAGTATTCGTTTTATTCCAATTTACTTTCCCTAATCCTTTAAAAAATTGCCTACTATAAACTTTCATTCACCCAAAACGTTTAGCATAGAAGACAGAAACCTACTAACAAGAAATGCCAATTAAAAGTATTACTTTGCATAAAAAAGCTCAATTGTCGTACCTGTTTATTACTCCAAATATTTCGTACTGTATTAAATACATTATTAAGGATAAAGGTTTGTAAAATGTGTAATATCTAAGTGGGTTACCGAAGTTACCGAAACCGAGATAAATTTTACTAAAAAAATCAATTCTGTGATAAAGCTAACAATTCTGAACATGAATTTTTAAGAATCTGTTCAAAAGGCTAAAAATTTAGCATCTTATTAAAAATTCAAAAATTAGTCATTCTTGTTAAAATTCACCACAAGACTTTAGCTCTACGCTACCTGCCACCACTGTCCTGAATCTGACGGTTCTTGATAATTCTTCATCGTAATTTCTACAAAGTCTGTACAGTGCCCATCTTGGTTAGACTTTGAAAATAGCACATTTATGTTACAACAGTGAGTACAGTACTTTCAGTAACTTTCAAAAAAAGTTAAATAAACTTACAGATCCAACATTCTGACTGTTGACTCATGGACGGTGCATAATGCTTCCCATCGCGGCAAAATATTTATAACAACAAATTAATTACTTGTTGTTACATCGATTGTCATCATTGCCATCCTATTTCCCTTTTTGCTTATTAAATTTTATACCGCTCTCTGTTGTCTTTCCGAACACTTGCTAGACATGCACCTCCACTTTTACCAGTCTTGGGCCAATCTTCGCATTTCTTGAAACTGTTAAAACCGTCTGCATCTCTAACTATTTGAGAACAGTAATCTAATTCAGATCTATCTTTAGCCTTCTNTCGGGCCGAACACTTGTTAGACATGCACCTCCACTTTTTCCAGTCTTGGGCCAATCTTCGCATTTCTTTAAACTGTTAGAACCGTCTGCATCTCTAACTATTTGAGAACAGTAATCTAATTTAGATCTATCTTTAGCCTTCTTAATTTCCGTTTTTATTTCTAATAGATATGTCTCTAACTTAACCCTTCATTTCTCAGAAGTTTTCCAGAAACGTATCTGTTCTCCTACTGTTTTTAACACTGCTTCTAATTTCTTTAACCTTTTCTGATTACGACATTTTTATCATTTTCTGCTGCGACCATTGTGCTCTCAACATGCTTTTAATAAAATCTTTTTAGAATTTCAGGCGACTTTTTCATGATTTTAAATAATTATTTATAAACCGAAAGTTTTGAGTTTCGCTCATTTAAATTGCATAATCTCACAAAAAATTTGAACAGTCCGCATTCCATTTTTTACAAAACTTTATAACGTAAAAACGGTAAAATTAAACGATAACTGTAAAAATCAGTACCTATTATAGAAGAAGTTGAACATGTAATTAGGTTAGCCCTAATTAAGCAAACTAACCACTGGTTTCAGTAGCAATCAACATCATTAACGAACTGTGTAATTATATAATATAAAACTAAGAAGGTTACCTGGTCACTATTACTACATTTTACAGATAATTTCATCCCAATTTGCATCAATTAACGTATACAAAGAAAAGAAAACGTCTGCAGCACAAAAAAAGTAAAACATAAAGGCAAACTCCAATATNCAGTTCAGAGGGTCGAAACCCTTCAAAATTTAAGAAGATACTAGCAATTGAACAAAAGAAAAACCATATTACCTTATTACATATCACACTTTCTTTGATGTACCTAAACCAAGTTCACTTTGAATAATTTAAAACAAATCAAAGCGAAACTTGAGGAAGTCGCTGAATTTCTATATTTGCCGAGTCAGATAACTCAGAATTGAAAAGGCACTAGAGATATTAAACAAAGAATAGCGCAAGGTTGCTTTTCTTTAACAAAAAGAAATCACTTTTGTACTCGATACCAGTTGTTGTTATTTTGGAAATTCGAAAACAATTAATGGAGCAAAGCTCTATATGGGTGTGAAACGTTGACGGTGGACGCTACGAAAAAGAAGAATTACGAGGTTTTAGAAAACGTAGAAAAGTGTGTTCACCCTCAAATAGGCGAGAAAGGTTGACCTTCTCAGATGTAAAGGGCTAGTTAGATAGAAGCAGAAACAGGGATAGAGGTAGACCTATATTAGATTACTGTTTACAAAAAGTTAAAGATGCTTATTCTTATAGTTTTCGAGAAATATAAAGATTGGTTCAAAGTGAGAAATAATAACAAAAAAGGATAATGAACCAGTATGGTAGTTGTCTAAATACATTTCCTTATTCAACAAATTATAAAGTGGGGCACCAGGGTTCTCATTAAATTGTTAAATTATTTTGGCTATTCAATAATTTCACTGTTACAAATATAATTTTGGGATATTTCAAAAATGTAATAGTCCATAATTCGGCCCAGCACATGATGTGAGTGCGGCAGGGTGCAACATGCAAGGTTTTTCATTTAATATAGGGTTCCATAGAATAAAAAGGATTTATTAAGTGTTCCATAGTTTTAAAAGTTTAGGAACCACTACTCTAGGAATGAAATTATTGTCAATTTACTTTTTTAATGTCGAGATAGGATGTCGCTAATGGACTTGATTAAAAAAAAATATAGAATACTCGTACAGAAATATGTAAAGGAAACACTTAATAGTTAGGACTGGGGCTTGTTCTAGTTTTAGAGAAATGCGATGATTAGTTCCGGATAGGAAACAGTGGAGGTGCAAGTCCAAAACACTTTTCAGACTGATGATGCAATATGTGAACTTTTTTCTAGTTTATTGAGATCAAACACGAGAATTGTTTCAACAGTAGTCTGTGATTATCAAAAGTATGGTCATACTAAGGACAATATTAAAACATAACCTGCTTATACATTATAGGTCGTCAGCCCAAAGACTGGACACGTACCTCCATTCTTTCCTATACCGAGATAATCTTTGCATTTCCCTAAAACTAGAACATCCCACATCCTTAACTATTTCCGAACAGTAATCTAATCTAGGTCTACCGTTACTCCTCTTAACTCCTGCTTATACCTCTAATATGTCTCTAACTAGACCTTCATGCCTAACCCTCATACTTCCAGTATATTAAAAATTTCGAAACAAGCAGTGCAATATATTCAAAACAAAATATGGTAATTTTTTACATTAGTTGACATTGGAATTGAGACATGAAGTTTAGTCAGGTAGGTAGTACTCACCAAGTGAAGTAGTGTAGTAGTATTT
>NW_020438887.1:0-19395 GCF_000699045.2 Agrilus planipennis
TCGACTGGAATTGACTGGGTGCCCAACCCAATCGAGTGGGTCCCCCCCTTGTTGCACCCCTGATTATCATCATATTCATCACACGCACTTCCACTCCTTCCTATCCTGACCTAATCTTTGTATTTCCCTAAAACTAGAACATCCCACATAATTAACTATTTGCGAACAATAATCTAATCTAGGTCTACCTCTACTCCTCTTAACTTCCGTTTCTGCCCCTAATATGTCTCTGTGACTAGACCTTCATGTCTGAGAAGGTGTCTTACTAACCTATCTCGCCTATTTCTTATTGACTTTTATAAAGTCCCCTCTTCTCCTATTTCTTCTAATACCTCTTCATTTCTATCCTTCTCTATCCACCCGTACAACGCCGTGCTCCAAACATCCCCCTTTAACAACCTTTTTCGAATTTCTAATTTAACCGTTCGCGAGCATAGAAGTGACTTTTTTTTTATTAAAGACGACACGACTTTGCGCTATCCTCTGCTTTATATCCCTACTACTCCTTCCATCCTCACTTATCTGACTTCCTAAGTATCTAAAATCAGCCACTTCTTCTAATTTTTCGTCTCCTATCTTTATATTCGCTCTTTCCCTACTTTTTCTTCCCTTGCATATCAGTATTTTAGTTTTACTTTTATTTATTTTCATACAGTACTGATCTGTCAGTACCGCTTCCATTTTATTTAAAGCTATCTCTAGGTCCTCCTTGCTAGATGCTAATACTGCTATATCATCTGCAAATCTAAGCATACTAATCTTTTGCCCTTGCACATCTATCCCTACAGTTGTACTGTCTTTAATGATGTTGATGGCGTCTTCGATGTATAGATTAAAAAGTAGCGGTGACAGTGTGCATCCCTGCCTGACTCCCTTCCTAATATTTACTTCTCTACGTTGCATCCCCAGCTCTATAACTGCCTGTTGCTCTTTATACAAACTAAGTATCACTCTTCTATCTTTGTAATTCATCCCTACATTTTTAAGTATATTACATATAACGATGTACTGAATTAATTATTTTTAACAAAAAATTCTGGCCGCCACAAAATTCACTATCTCTTGGTAATTTTTGTGGAGCATTCTAAAAATTAAACAAAATGTAATGAGTTAAGTAGAAGTTTAGGTAAAAACCGCATTTTTTGTAAGAGATAAACAGTAGATCGTCTACACGTGCCTTTTTTATACCAAAATATCGTCTTTTTAAATGGAATTATCTACCTACAAAAAATAATACCCATGTAACAATGTAATCGTAAAACAGCGATAACAAGTACAATAGTACTTATGTCATAAGAGCCGCTGACTGAAAAATTAACAATTATGTTATGAAACCAATCGTCAGTAAAAAGCCAGTAAAACTAATTTCCAAAATTTAATCACCGACGGTTGAAGAGGTTTCTAACGCCTGACTAACAATCAGTAATTTTACACAAAACATCCCTGTACAGACTTTTTTTGACGATGGTGGCATTTAAGTGTGACGTTTAATAGCTTGTAAAAATAAACGCACCTAGTGGTTTCTACCCTCCATTTCAGGAAAAAAAAAAGAAGATGATGATATTGTTCAATGATGAAAGAAATTGTGTTTTAGTTCTTTGATTAAGGAACATTCAACTGATTATCATCATCATAGGGTCTTCAGGCTGAAGACCGGTTGGACACGATTTTTCACTTCTTCCTATCTCGAGTCAATCTTCGAATTTTTTGAAAACTCGAGCATAGCTACATCATTCTAAGAGATGTTCAAAATGGTTTTTTAAAAGTATTTAAATACAAAATGCAAATACTTTTTTGATTTGTTATATTAAATGTAAAATACAAAATAGATTTCCCTTTTGTATTTTAAATGCTAAATGCAAAATACGCATTTTCAAAATAATTTTTTCAAATAAATACTTTTTCGTAGTATATACCTTAATGTTCAACATTTACGTAAGCATAAAATATTTTTGAAGAAAACCTTGAAGGAATTTGCACTATATCACTAGCTGCGAAGGTTGAGGATGATTCATATTTTTCTGTTTGAAGTGATTGAGATATAGTTTTTCTAACTTTATATTATAGGTACTATCTTCAGCTCAGCAGCAAATAATTCTTCTATATGCTTCTTTATTTGCCTTTGTCATCGGTTTTAATAGGAAAAAAGACACTGATGACAAAATAGTTTTATTTTTTAAAAATTTGATATCCTATCACTTTATATCTACATCGAATTAATTAAAATTTTCGATGTTTTTCCTCTCGTTCGTCTGCGCTAATGGAATTGATATCAAAAGTGATATAATACAAAAAAAAATAAGCTAAATTATGAAACTTCATTTGGCATATGCAAAAACTGCATCATTCTTAAGAGTGTCAAACATTTTTGAAAAATATTTCTTGGTTTTATTTTTTTGTCGAATGTAATAACAGTTAAACAGAAAAAACGGGAAAATCGGTAAAAACACGATTTTTGGACAATTGCAAGAGTTTTGAATAAAAAATTAAGTTTACCACAATTAATAATTTTACGTAGTAGTTACACATGCATACATAGTGACTATTATGGCGTTTTTAAATTGAGCAACAACAATATGAAATTAACGTATCAGATTAAATGTCTTTTTAAAAAAATCGCAAATAATTGAAAAATTAGAGAAAAATACGACAATAATATATGATAACAACTACCAAATGCGAATCGAAAGTACATTTTTTTTCGCACATTTTCTACGTTTTGGTCGACCATTTTGTATCCGCCATTTTGAATTTTTCAAATCAGATATCAAATTAGTAATCGGCATAACCACAAACCATTAGAACCTGATTTTCATGAGTTTTGCTTAATTAATTTTCGAGATATATCTTTTAACAACTAATTTTGCAGTTTTTTGTTAAAATAAACAAAAAAGAGGTTTAGCGTACAACACCAACCGGTAGACTTTGAACTTTAACTTGTGTAGAACACATTTCAAAAGTTTTTATGCAGTTGCTAATCATTCCTAAACGATGCTTCTCTTCTGATTGCGTTTACTCCACNTAATAGGCACTTAGATTATACTTTATCAGACAAAACAGTCAACAGACAGCAAACGTATATTTAATTAATTTTACAGTTTATTTATCAGAACAACTGATCAATAATTTTTGGTATATAAGCAGCAAAACAGATACTTATTCATCAAGCGTGAATAGTGTTAATCAACAAAATGCCTAAAACCATTCTATTCTTTTTTGCACTTGTTTGCATTTCTGGTAAGTACGAGGTACCTAATTATTAACTTTTTTAAGTAACACTACTTATGTGAAGAGTGACATAAGAAAGAAAAAATTAGAAGGATTAGAAACCGTGATTTACGATTTAATAAAATTACCTTTTTTACCATTATGCAAACTTGCAAAACGTCTTTTTAAACTTATCTTCAATTTCAAACAATTTCCTTAGAACACCCCATATTTTTTTCACTTTTTTATGTTTTCTTCTCTTAATCCTTTTTCTTTTTCTTAACAATATAATTTTTTTTAGGTGTCTTTACCAGACCTAACTTGAATGCAGACAATCGTAAGTAAATTTTATTTATTATTTCTTACCCCGCGTAAAGGAAAATTAAAAAAAGTAGTCTGTAAGTTTGTAAAAGTTTAAAATAAATTGTGAGGTGTCGTGAGATTCCTCGCATCTAACACATGCATTCTCTAAGTCCTATCTACCCACAATATTTCGAAATGGCAACTTTAGGATCGTTGGGAGCTACTAACCGAAGCTTTTTAAAAAGACTCATATTAAACATATTCCCCATATGGCAGACCACTCGAGTTAACCTTGTCAATTCTCTCTCTAACTACAAGCAGAGAGAGAGAGATGTCACTTATACGTTCGATTTTCGGTCAGCGTTACTAGGCATCGGGAATTTTTAAATATAAGGAAAATTCGGTCAATATAAAGAAATTTAGGTAAAAAAGGCTAAGGAATAAAGTTTAAAAAAAAAGGTGTAACCAGGTAACGAAAAAAGATAAAGTTTAAGAAACTATAACCCGATTTCCCCCTGTATCTCATCTACACCTGGCTCCTTATTATTCTTTAAGTTTTTTAATGCTACATCGAACTCATCTCTCATTATGGGATAACCAAGCTCATCTATCTCCACACTATCTTCTTCTCTAATATCTCTTAACGCATGTCCTGCGTATAGGTTCTCTAAATATTCTTTGTACCTATCTGTCTTTTCCTCATTTTCTATCAAAATGACCCCTGCCTCTTTTCTTATATTATTACTACTGTACCCTACATCCGTAAAATTGCTTTTAATTATATTATCGGTTTTACCTACTTCAAACTTTTCTTCTACTTCTTTACACATCTTATCACCACTGTTTCTTAGCTGTCCTACACTTCCTAATTATTTCCTAGTTTATAGCCTTAAATATTTTTTGCCCCTCTTCGTCTGTCCTGTTTTTATATTTCCGCCTTTCTTCTATTAATCCTACAATCCCATTTGTTATCCAGGCTTTCCTACTTTAGTTTTGCTTAAGACCTAGTCTATCTGTAGCTGCTGACTTTAGGCAAGTTTCACCCGCCGCCTTTAGTATTTCGTCTGTCTTACGTTTTAGCTTATCTGATAAAGGCGTCTCCCACCTTCCCCTCTTTTTCAGAATTTTCAATTTAAGATTGATCTTCATAACAACTAAGTTATGATCGCTATCTATATCTGCTCCTGGATAACTCTTACAGTCTTTCACTTGATTAATCTTAATCTTAATTAATCTCCCTAAATCACCTGGCATCTTCCACGTATAGCGCCTCCTAACGTGATGGTTAAATAAAATATTCGCGACGGTTAAGTTATGTCTATCGCAAAATTCTATCAGTCTATTTCCCCTATCATTTCTATTGCCTAATCCAAAAGAACCTGCTATTGCACCGACTTTACCTTTACCTATTACTGCGTTGAAGTCTCCTACAATTATTAGGTTTTCCTGCCCTTTGACTAAACTTAACACGTCTTCTGTATCTGCATAAACCGCTTCTACGTCTTCATCACTGTAAGATGATGTAGGCATGTAGACCTGCACTAATACCGTTCTTACCGGCTTTGAGTATAATTTAACCATAACTATCCTATCGCTTTTTTGTAAATAACTTTCTACACTCTGCCCTACTTTCCTGCGCATTACAATTCCTACCCCCGGATTACCTACCTTCCACCGATCCTATTTGTATTATTCTAAAGTCTCCACTCCAGAAGTCTCCAGCTTGGGGCCAACGGACTTCACTAACGCTTACTATTTCTAATTCTAGTCTATTCATATCTACTTTTAAATTTTCCAATTTCCCTACTGAAATATTGCATCTACCTTTATTGCACTTATTGATGACATACCCCAAAGTAGTCCCCGCCCGGACATCCGAATGGGGGACTAGTTTACGTCCGGAGTGCTTTATCCTAGAGGACGCCATCATTTTAGTTTCGGTGTGTTTTACTTGGGACATAATAATGTATAGATTTCCTAGGAAATGTGTCTAATATAATTTATTTGACATATTTCCGGGCGACTTTAGGAATTATTAACATTTCCTAGGAATTTTATACAATAACGAATTTAGTACATTTCCGGTAACAGACACACGTGAGGGGTACATAAATGGAGAAAGGGTAGGTACCTTTTATCCAGAAAAAATACCGTTTCCGAGGGATAAAAAAAATTATTTTATGTGACAGTCGATGATCTTTGACACGTATCTTAGGTCATCAACGCAAACGAAGCCGCAGGTAAAATCTAGTATATATTATAATTTGTTATGTTTTCAGCTGAACCCTTGAGAGCTAATGATTTTGCTACAAAAGATGATAATTCGAGCGCCTCTCCTGATTACACAAATCCAGGCGCAAACAATGGTAAGTAAAACTGAATGAGATTAATCGCGTTATCCTATTCTAAATAACATTTTTTCTTTTTGTTTCAGGTCATGATCCTGGCCACCACGGTTTTAAAATACAATGTGAGAATTTACGATATCTATTGCTTCCTTAAATTTATTCTAGATGCTGAATCAAAGTCATGATAAGGGATAAATAAAAAAATTATTAAGTTCAAAACCAGGTCTGACGTTTCGCCTTTTGTTCTTAGTTTTTTTCAAGGATATGTTTAGGTGTTAATATGACACATAACAGGTCAATTGAAAAGTCCCCGGCCTAAAATAGTAAAACACATTTTTTTTGCAAAATTCGTTTTTTTTATTCAACATAATTCCCTTCAAGGGTGATACACTGATTATAGCGATCCTCCAACTTTTCGATACCATTTTTGTATTACGATTTGTCCTTTGCTTCAAAATAGGCCTCAGTTTCGGCGATCACCTCTTCATTCGACGAAAATTTTTTCCCAACGAGCATTCTTTTGAGATCTGAGAACAGGAAGTAGTCGCTGGGGGCCAGATCTGGAGAATACGGTGGATGCGGAAGCAATTCGAAGCCCAATTCATGAATTTTTGCCATCGTTTTCACTGACTTGTGAGACGGTGCATTGTCTTGGTGAAGCAGGACTTTCTTTTTCTGCAAATGCGGTCGTTTCTCGGCGATTTCGTCCTTCAAACGGTCCAATAACGCTATGTAATAGTCGCTGTTGATGGTCCTTCCTTTTTCAAGGTAGTCAATGAAAATTATTCCACGCGCATCCCAAAATACAGACGCCATAACCTTGCCAGCCGACTGTTGCGTTTTTGCACGCTTTGGAGCGGGTTCATCGTGTGCAGTCCACTCCGATGACTGTCGATTGGACTTCGGAGTGAAATGATGGAGCCATGTTTCATCCATTGTCACATATCGACGCAAAAACTCGGGTTTATTACGCGTGATCATCTTCAAACACTGCTCTGAATCATCAACTCGTCGTTGTTTTTGGTCAAAAGTGAGCTCGCGCGGCACCCACTTTGCACAGAGCTTTCTCATACCCAAATATTCGTGAATGATGTGATGTATACGTTCCGTTGATATCTGTAGAGTGTCTGCTATTTCATTCAATTTCAATTTACGGTCATTCAAAATCATTTTGTGGATTTTTTTAATGTTTTCGTCCGTAACAGCCTCTTTTGGGCGTCCACTGCGTTCACCGTCTTCGGTGCTCATTTCACCACGTCTAAACTTAGCATACCAATCCTTGATGGTTGATTTTCCTGGGGCAGTGTCCGGAAATTCGTTATCAAGCCAAGTTTTTGCTTCAACTGTATTTTTTCCCTTCAAAAAGCAATATTTTATCAACACGCGAAATTCCTTTTTATCCATTTTTTTCACAATAACAAAAGTTGCTTCACTAAAAATGCTATAATTCACAAACTAATGATCCGACAGCCGTCAAATTTATAGACGCGTCTTTTGAAGGTTAGGACTAACTGAAAATCGTATGGATTTAGTTCTGGTGCCGCCATCTATGTGTCAGGCCGGGGACTTTTCAATTGACCCTAGTATAGTACAACTGTTGCTGGTATCTTAAAATTTTTTGGGTGTTTCATTCCCACCAGCCACTAATGCTGGTAGGCGGGCAGTCCCTCCGGACTACGCGGGAAGGTAGGGCGGAAAGCCCTGTTCAGCCTCTTTTCAGGAATCGTAGGAACGGGTGGGTGGAGGTTCGTGTGAGAAAGATGAGACGGATGAAATGAAGACAGAAGGAATATTGGAATATTCCTACCGGCGGCAATTTCCGTCAAACGCTTCAAACTTCTAGTGTAAGTCTTCATTTTTAAATATGATACATAGGGAACTATTTCAATACTTTTTGTAAGCAGATATACCAATTGTAGGGGCCCCAGACACAATTAAAAGTCACCATCAAATCATCACGCTCGAGTTTATACTCACAGCGACATTTTAATTGGGTCTGGAGGGTGTTTGATCCCTACAATTGCTCTGACTACTTACAAAAAGTATTGAAATAGTTCTCTTATATCATATTTAAAAATTAAGACTCAGATTATAAATAATATTACGATCTTTTTCTGCAAAACTTTGAAGCGCCTGACAGAAATTACCGCCCATGGGAAGTATCTGGCAGTGTTGATTATTAATTTTTTACAATATTCTGCGAAACAATATATAAAAATCAGCACTCAGATTTTAAGTAAAGCGAAAAATGTTTTTACGTATCTTTAGCGCCTGATATCTCCAGATATAAATTAAATGTATTAATAGACATTAGTGATATTGATAAAATGATAAATACGACGAAACAATTAAATTGTATATATATAAAACAGTAAATATAAAATTAACAAATTAAAAGCCAATTGAAAAGATTTTAATTTTGAACGCTGATGTGTCCGCCACGTGGCTTTTAATTTGCTAATTTTATATTTATTGGTTCATTTATATATTACAATTGTCTGATAATAATTATTTATTCGTATTTATCGTTTTATTTATATCACTAGCCTCTATTAAACTATTTAATTTATAACGATACCAACAACAGTTGTACCATATTTATAATATTAACGCCTAAATCTATCCTTGAAAAAACATCAGACACTAGGCGAAAAGTCGGACCTGGTTTTAAACTAAATAAATTATTTATCTCTTTTTGTGACTCTGATTCTACATCGGTAAGAATTTACCGCTTCATGCCGTGGTGTAAAAGAACATATTTGCATAAAATTTGACACTTAACGATATAATTTTGAGCGCTTCTTTTTCATTTTACGCCAAAAAAGTGAAGCATGCAAATAAAATTCTCAAGCATCTTTATCGGTTTTTGGAACGAAGTTGAATTTTTTTTATTTCCCAGTTATTTTGCCGAAAATTCTTTATATTTCCCCGATGATCCTTACAGTCGAAAAATCTATTTAAACAAAATTTTAAAGTGCAATCAGAATTACTTTGACAGAAAAATTAAATTAAATAATTAAAACTAAAGTTCTAAAATCCCTAGGTCTGTCTTGCCCAAGCTTGACAATGCTAACCAAAAGTCTAATGTGTTAATCGACATCTCTCTCCCTCTTAGAGAGAAAGAGAGAGAGAAATTATACTTCGATTTTGTGCTTTTATTGCAATTTACACGATATATAGTTACAATATTCAGCGCATACATACTCTATTAGGTAAATTAGGCAATCTAACTTAATATTGTTCTGTAAATGGTCTCTATATTATTGGGTATTAAAGCTACTGTTCATCTTCAGTTTAGTCGGTAATTTATCGAAGTGATTATGACGTGCTGATGAGAACTAATATGTTCGAAATGGCAATCCGCGTCTGGTATCATCATCATCATAAGGTCGTCAGTCCTAAGACTGGTTGGACACGTACCTCCACTCTTTCCTATCCTGAGCTAAACTTCGCATTTCCCTAAAATTAGAACAGTCCACATCCTAAACTATTTGCGAACAGTAATCTAATCTAGGTTAACCTCTACCCCTCCTGTTTCTGCCTCTAATATCTCTGACTAGACCTTCATGCCTAAGAAGGTGTCCTACCAACCTATCTCGCCTATTTTTGTATATCAGAAAAAAGAACATATAATTAGATAAACATTTACGATACCTGTAACTTAGTCTGTTTTTAACTGAACTTCCATTCGCTGGTGATTACTCAGACTATGGCGCAAATGGAGGCAAATATGATTAATGAACTTATTCAAACTTGCGTTGTCTTTTTCTAAATAACATTGCTTCTTTTTCTTTCAGTGAACGATCCCGAACATATTTCGAGAGCGGCAGTCGAAGGTAAGAATTCAGTTCTTCTCTTACTTAGGTGTAAATTATCAAATACCATGAAAGAGAGGAATGCAATTTGCATGAAAACTTTACAATAAACGGTATAAAATAAATTAATTCGATATAATTGCATTGTATATCAGAAAAGTAATTGATGCAAATAAAATCATCTTTCTTTATTATTCATTCCTTTACTCAAATTAATTTTTTTACTTTACTACTTTTAATGAAAATAACTATCTACGACCGAAAAGTATAGGTGTGATTAGTTAAACATTTATAAAACTTACAACTTACTCTATTTTCAGCTAAAAGGGATGATGTTTTCAAAGTATCTCCTTATTTTGAGCACATACAATTCCCATGCTTCATTACTGATTTTCGTATTCAAATTAATTTTTCTACTTTTAAGTGTCTTGTTATGTATTTTTTGATGTGATCAAAACCACATTCATTTACAAATTGATTGCGTACAATGATGAACATGATGAGAAATAAATAAGAAAAGATTTGAATCATAATAGACAACAGAAAGGCTATATTAAATCAAGTTATGAGTAGTACCATGTACCATCATTTTTTGATATTTACTGCTAACTGTAGTATTTCAAGGGGTTTATGAAGATTTAAAGTTGTAAAACTGACATACGTGATAGACCTGCAAATCAAAAAGTTTTTGATCAGTAATTTATCGATATTAACAGACCTGGGTCACGATTTCGAACGATACTACTGTTGTTGTAGCAATAAATAGCAATAGACGCCAATTATACTACACTGTCTATAATTTGTATCAATTTGTTGCTATATCTACAACTTATTTATTTTGTTTTCAGATAAAGACGATGAATCCAAGATTTCTCCTGATTATACACCGCCAGGCGCAAACAATGGTGAGTAAAATTGGATAAATTTAATCTCGTTACCCTATTCTAAATAACATTTTCTTTTTTTTTTTGTTTCAGCTCATACTCCCCCACATCGAAGGAATACAAAAGGTAAGAATTAGTCACTCCTTACCATGCTCTAATAGAGCATTAAAAATCAACTAGGTAGCAAAAATTAAAAAAGCCAGGCATTATTAGGGTTGCCACCCGTACTTTATTATAAAGTATTGTACTCTATTTCGACTGTGCGTACGTTATACTTTACAAGACACATAAAGTACGCAAAAATACTTTATTTAAGGCCTTAAGTAATCATCGTAATTTTGTAAGCGATTATTCGAAATTCAGAGTACTTTTACATCAATAATATTGCACAGAAAATTGGCAAGCCATATTTACGGAACAACGTGATTTCCCAAATCTGTTCAAAGTAGTGTCACTTTTGCTGTCCGGTGTCCGTTCCGGCCACTTCAGCATTTACAGAAAGAGTATTCTCTGTTATGAACACAAAGTGGCGGGACGACAGGAATAAAGCTTTATTAAAACTAATTAAAAATGGACTTTTAGTTTACTTAAATCTTTGTTTGCCATGTTTAGAAGATATTAATGTATTTAAGAGCGACAGCAATTTGTTACTGGCTGCTAGGTGTAACAAAAAATATGTTTTTAAAAACAAAAAATAAAATACTTTATTTTTATGCTGAGTACTTTTTTTTTTAACCTTTTAGTCGAAAAATACTTTATGTAAAGCCTGAAAAGGTGGCACCCCTAGGCGTTATACGTATTTGCTGTTCTATTTTATGTCAAATGTGCACATACAATTCTCATGCTTCATTACTGATTTTCGTATTCAAATTAATTTTTCTACTTTCGAAAATGTAAAATTGTCGTATCATGTTCCGATAAATATAAAAGCAGAAAATCATTAGAAATAAGATGGATGCTGAACTATATCATGACTTTCTTATGGGGAAATAAAAGGCTTTGCAATTGGAAGTACATTTAAACGAAATTTATAGACAGCTAAAATATAATTCACGTAAACAATTAAGTATGGAGGGGAATTTGTACTATTTAACAGCATAATTAGATAAACATTTATGATACCTACAACCTGGTCTGTTTTCAGCTGATGATTACGATGATAATGGGGATGACTTCGGTGGCGATTACTCAGACTACGGCGCAAACGGAGGTAAATAAGAAATTAAATGAACTTATTCAAATTTGCGTTGCCCTTTTCTAAATAACATGGCTTCTTTTTTTTTGTTTCAGCGAGCCTTCCCGGAGTTATTTCGAAAGCGGAAGTCGAAGGTAAGAATTCAGTTCTTTGTGCCTTGGTGTAAATTATCAAATATAATGAATTCATAAGGTCGTCACTCCTAACACTAGTTGGACACGCATCTCCACTCCTTCCTATCCTGGGCTAATCTTCGCATTTCCCCAAAACTAGAACAACCCACATCCTTAACTATTTACGATTTGTACCCCTCAAACTCCCGTTTCCGCCTCTAATATGTCCCTGACTAGACCATCATGTCCTACCAACCTATCTCGCCTATTTCTTATTGACTTCGATAGGTTCCTCTGTTCTCCTATTCTTTCTAACCTTCTCTATCTACGGTATCCTCTCATTCGCCGGTAACACCACATTTCGAACGCTTCTAACCTTTTCCTCTCCGCTGCGCCCACCGTCCGTGTTCCGCACCTGTACAACGCCTTGCTCCAAACATACACCTTTAATATTCTTTTTCGAATTTCAAAATTAACCTTTCGCAAGCATAGAAGTGACTTCTTTTTATTGAAGGTTACTCGACCCTGCACTATCTTCTGTTTTATATCCCTACTTCTTCCGTCCTAACTTATCTGACTTCCTAGATACCTAAAATCAGCCACTTCTAATTTTTCGTCTCCTATTCGCTCTTTCCCTTCTATTTCTTCCCTTGCATACCAGTATTTTGTTTTCCTTTTATTTTATTTTATTTTTCTTTTTTTTTTATTCCTTTATTCAAATTAATTTATCTACTTTTATTCATTTTTTAATTTTTTTACCCACTACACGCTACCTCAAATTAATAAGGGTAAAATTTTTGCTGTTGTCACACATACATACAATTTTAGACAACTTTTAGAAGTGAGTTGGTTTAATATGAAATATTAATCTGAAAATTCATTTTTGAATTTTTTACCCACTACACGCAACCTCAAATTAATGAGGGAATTAGTTTAGTGGTCAGAACATTGGTGCGTCTCGGGTTCGATTCGCGGCGGGGGTGTGACAACAGCAAAAATTTTTCCCTTATTAATTTGAGGTAGTGTAGTGGGTAAAAAAATTCAAAAACGAATTTTCAGATTAATATTTCATAACAAACCATTATTTTTGATTTTCAAAATATTACTTCTTATGAAGATAAAGGGGGGTGGGGTCAAATTAGAAAATTCACTTCTCATATATTTGCAAAATTTGATTTTAATCGGAACGGAAGGTAAATAGAAAATCGAATATTAGATTTATTTATAAGTAGATAGAACGATCTAATCCCATTGCTGCTCGGAAATATTTTACCTGAAGTAGTGGCAATTATCCTTATGATTAATTTGAGGGTAATGAGTGAAAAACGCGCTCAAACATCATGCAGGTTTCAAAACACTTGGAGGATGCTTCACGCTGGGGCGGAGCTCAAATTTGTCTCCGAACAGAAAACCAAGGAAACAGAGAAATAGGAGAAACGAGACATTAAATAATTAGAAAACAGTGACGGCGTTTGTCATGGTTTAAAAAAATTTAATAATATGAAGCACTTCTATATGCATGAAACGATTTTATAAATTCAAAATACAAAAAAAATTATTATGTACATATTAAATTATTTATTAATGGGTAATTCCTGCTTTAATCTGGCGGTATCGAATGTAACTATTACAAGGCATGGGTAACAATAGGATGGGCAGCAGTGGGACCAAATCGGTAGCATGCGTGAAGCTAAACACTTTATAGCCAATGCTAATAGCTATTTAAAAGCGAAAAGCATATTACTTAAACTTTATTTTTCAGGTGCTGGTGATGTTGCTAACCGTGACTATATATACACACAATGAGATGAAAATTAAACATCACTGGGGGCAGTTGCCAAATATATGTAAATACTACCCCTAGAAAAATTGCGATTAGATTCTTTCGTCTTTTTATGCTAAATAAACGTCTTTGTCTAAGAAGTGTTTTTATTAATATAATTTTAGAGGTTTCTAATGTGATGTCGTAAATAAACACATTTTTTGCGCTTACATTGCAAACGCTGGCTGAACCCTACGAGATAGATCAAAATAATGTACTACAATATTGTACATCTTGAAAGGGTCTACAAAAAAGTCCGCGATGGTATATGTCTATCTCTGAGAGATAACTCACAATAACCATTTTTATCCTTTACTTTTTATAAGAAATAATGAGTTATTTACGAAGCGATTGTAAGCAATACAGCATTAATTCTTATCCAATTAAGTACTTTAAATACATTGTGCATTGAATATAGATCAATATGGTCCTTTACAACATGTAATTTAAATGAATATTTTCGAAGATATTACAAATTTAGAATGCAGGGACATAGCAGTCGCTGCGGTACCGGCCGGGAGGCTGGTTTGTATTGTCTAATGACAAAAAAACTGTGAATGTCGTATATAAAGACATTCTGTAGTATATTTAGTATGTTCAGGGGGTATCTTTTGAAGATTTCCCCTTTTCGATAATAATCTAAACAAAACAAAAATGTACATATTTAGTATTAGCATTGCACCCGTGCGAAGCTGTACTATAAATCCCAGAAGATGATAGTAATAATAAACGTCAATATTTAAATATGAATAAAACTCCAATTCTAATTAATTTTATACCAGATTGCAAATAATCTGAATTGTCAATGTCTCGTTTTCATTCTAGCAGTTCTAACCTCAATTTTAGACAAATAAGCAAGTCGGCTACAAAAGAAACCTCACAGCAAAATGTGGACCGTGTGCTGGTATCATGCAAAGTTTTAGCAAAACCCTTGCAGTTTCGGTTTCTCCGGTCAACCATGAATAGTGCGCCACAAACGGAAGCAGAATCAAAACATACGGATTTCTAACCTTAAATCTCAACTTAGGACATCCATGTAATATCTTGTGGAGATTCATCTTTGCTGATGTTGATTTGCCGCTCATTATCACCTTTTAGGATATCGTCGACGTTTCTAGCGGACTTAAAGTTCAAGGTTTACCTTCTTCGTAGAATAGCGTTAAAGCTGCTCAAAATTCTTCGTCTTTCTCTGTTCATATTTCTGAGTTTCCTGAAATTAGTCGTCCAACTGGTTCGCTTAGAATAATTAAGCATCAAATCAAACGGTTCTTCACATTCGCACGATTCCTGTACTCCCGGTTACAAGGAGATCCAAGTTCATTTGAGAGTTCTTAGTCAGCTCCTTTACACTTAGGACTGAAAAGTAATTTGCTTTGGCGCCCCTGTGGAGATTTTTCCGCGTTGAATGCTCAAACTATTCCGAATAGTTATTCTGTTCAGCCTTCGAAATGCCGTCCAAACCATTCAAAGGTTCATGGACGAAGTTTTACGTGGTTTAGTTTTCTGTTTTGTCTATATGGATGATATTCTCGTTTTCTATCGTTCTAAAGAAGAATATGAATGTCATCTTAGAATAATTGTCGAACGACTCGCAAAAAACGGAATGATCATCATTTTTGTCGGTTACACCATCTCTGCTGCTAACATTCCAACTCCTGACGAACGTGTTCAGGCAATTAAGACCCTCCCTTTGCCGAAAACGGTTCAAGGTCTCCGCCGTTTTTACCGCAGATTTATACCTTACGCCTCTGAATACGAAGCTTCATTACATGACGCAACTTTAAAAAAAGTTTTCAACCAATTACCTGGACGTCTGAATTAGAAGAAGCTTTTCAAACCTACAAAAACTGTATTTCTTCTATAGCTTGTTGCATTCTCTTCCAAGAAAATGTCCTCTTGTTTCTTGTTTCCACACCTCTTTATTACAAGTTGTTGGTTCAATCTCAAGAAGAGGAAGAAGAGCTCAAGAAAATCATTGAAGAAAACTCTCGTCATGTTCATGCTCTTCTTGGATCGTTTAAATCGATCTGATTGAAGATCTGACTTCTACCTGCTCATTCTTTTCGGTATTGCTTAACTGTCATCGATCGTTTTACTCGATTTCCTCTACGAAATATTAATGCAGATTCTGTGATTCATGTGGTTTTGGACTGATGGATTTTTCCTTTTGATTTAACCTTAACGTGACCTTAACATAATCACATTACGAGCTGGCATACCGTTTCAAATGTTTCAGGCGAACCTATACATCGTTAATTAAAAGTTGCACTTATAACTCATTCCGATATCAACGGAGTTCATGCTTTACCTTTTGTGCTTTTTGGAATTCGTTCAGCTTTTAAGGAAGACAACAATTCAGTTGAATTGGTATATGGAGAAACTCTTCGCCTGCTTCATGGGCTTTCATTTTTAAGTTTTGAAAACAAAGTCTTAACGATCCAGAAAGTTTCCTCTCAAGTCTGCTAGAAATCATGTCACGCTTACGACCGGCTTCAGCATCAAGGCATTGTCAACCTGGAGTTTTTGTTTTCAAAGAATTGTCGAATTGCAGTCACGCGTGTTTGAAAGAGGGGCCAATTCTCAAAGTTTTTCAAATACCATACACTGGTCACACTGAGAAGTCGTGATAAACCAATGAAGGTTTCCATCGATCGTGTAAAACCAGCTTTTGTATTTCAAGATACTGTAATAGATATGTTATCACAGTTCGGCCTCAAAATCCCCCGTGTTTTTGATGAAGGTTCATTTTCGCCCTTTTTGTTCACTTTTACCCTATCCACGCCTATTCTGACGTCACGATCCTAATCCATCTTTGACAGTTGTAATCGTCAACCAGCCACAGAAGAGTACCTTGTGATGAAGAAGCAACAGATTAAGGGAGCCTCTGGGGACGGAGCCCTGACTGACGGTAACAGCTGTCAAAGATGGCTAACGACCGTGACGTCAGGCTAGGCGTGGAGGGGGTAAAAATGAACAAAAAGGACGCAAACGCTTGTTATGTCAATGGAATATTTTGTTAAATATAAACATTCTGACTCATGATCATTATATGGTCGCCAGTCACTCTACTCTTTCCTATCCTAAGCTAATCTTCGCATTTCCCTAAAACTAGAACATCCCACATCCTTAACCATTTGCGAACAGTAATCTAATCTAGGTCTACCTCTACCCCTCCTAACTTCCGTTTCTGTTGTATTTTTATAAATAAACGTCAATATTTAAATAGGAATAAAAGTTTAATTATAACTGATTTTATTCCAGATTATTCCTATAAGTTCATTTATAGTTATCAGGTTTTGAAATTATAAATGCCGGGATCAAACAAATTTCAAAAGTTCAGGCCATTAAGATTGAGAATGCGCAGTTCATTCTCTTTGTCTATGGGTGTGAATAATTACTATTATTAATGTTTATATGGAAAAGACAACAAGAATGACAATATTAAAATACATACATTTAAAGTTTATAATATTCACGCTAGTCCTATTGTAATTACAAAAGATACGAATGTTCCTACCTTAAATGTCTCCAAACAATTTAAAGGCGTCCGTCACCACTCACCACTGTCAGAAAACGTTGTACTACAAGGTACTATTGTTTTGACGGCCGTCACGAAACTGCTTATGGCGTACTGCTCATAGATATGGAATACGCTGCTTTATTGCGTTCCGGTATCATCTACCCCTGGTTACTCTATTACGTCACTGTTTTCTCAGGAAACCACACTGGGATATCTTTCGGAGACATAGAAAGAAAATTTAGAATAAGTTTCTTTTTGATACATAGTACCTCTATTTAATAAATTCTTCACTGAACATTCATTAATTGCGAATTTTTATTTTTTTTTAACACATGAAAATGAAACCGATTGGGTAGTTTTTGCGTTTTTGATACAACTACTCCGATCTAGTTTTAATTAAAAACTTATTGAAGATATCACCAAAGCCAACTACCTTATCGGCTTTATTTACAAAGCAATTTGAGAGGCTTTTTTTCATTTACTATAACGAAGCGTACTGCAAAACTCTCATATTGTGTACAGTTGACCATTGGATGATATTATCTAGATCTCCTTAAAACTTATAAGCTCCAGGAGCAAATTTATAGGAGCAAATAGTTTTGTATAAATCGCAACTAACAGCATAGATCATTAGTTTATAAACACGAGGAATAATATTGGTCCTGCAATCGATCTTTGGAGCATCCCCGATGTCGTCAGAGGCTCTTCCATCTCCGAAGTCGGCTTCCAGCATAGGAGATGGAAGCACCTCATTCCACGCTTTGCAACAAGATTCATATATAAATAAATTGTTGAATATGCAAGAATATAAATTTCGAGAAAGCAATTCATACTGCAGTGCAACTGTTTTGATTAAATCAAGTATAAAACGTTGTCGTTTTCATTTAGGCTAAGTCTAGTATTGAAAAATTCAATCTCTTGCACTTCCGTATCTTAGATCTAACAATGTCGTTCATGTAGGTACTTCTTCCGGAAAATCGAGAAAACCAAATGTGGGCAGAGTTTTCTTGTTCGACTTACGAATATTACTAGTTTATTATTTTTTTGCTATAATAGAGACCTTAAAATATTACTGTATATAGTCTTTATTGGCCTAATTTGCAAATAAATCCAAGAATATTGACCAGAGTTTTCATTAAATTTTCATTGAAATGTTGACACGAGAAAGAATTTACTTTTTCCGTAATTAAACGCTTCGACTATTCACCCCAGTGTTGCCACCCTGATAGATATACCGCGATTCGAGGGATTTTTGGCATCCTCTAGGGACAAAGAATATTTACTTATTTTCATGGGACTTGTGAACATTTTTACAACTATAATTATATATAATCAACGTTTTATAAAATGGATTCTCAGGTTTGATCAAATAACACCAAGCTACCTACTAAAATTAGAAACAGGCAAAGAAATGATAGCAAATAAGACAAGAAAAAGGGTGATAAAATACGAGGAAAAAATTAGAAAAGAGGGAAGCAATCTACTTAAAGAAAGATGGACACAAACGCAGAAACGAATTGGAGATGTATGCAAGAAAGAGGAGGAAACACTACAAGATGTTCTAGAAAAATGTGAGTACATGGAAAAAGAGCACGAAAGTTGGATACACCAGATCACGGGCCCAGGAGCTCATGCAAGAATGTGGAATATAATATGGACAAGGAAAAAGAAGGAAAAAAAAAGGGAAGAAAACGAAGAGCACGATACTGACACATAAAAAAGAGAAGAGAGAAGAAGAACGAACACACACACGTATCTAATGTAGATAAGAATAACAATTTTGTTAACAAAGCTATTATCTATCTATCTATAACCAACGTTTTTCTTTTGAGATTAGAAACAAAGGTGCTCATTTTTTTATATAAACTTTATCAAATACCTACTTCATAATACGTTTCCTAAAACTGGCGTAGGTCGATGCTCGGAAAACAGGCAACTTTAATTAAGATAGAGGAGAGAGTCAACTAATGTTATCGAAATAAAAAATTTTTGGTTTGATTTATTGTTCCTATTGCTTTTCAGAAAGATAAAAAATAGAATTACATCTTTTAAATCATCATCATCATCATCATCATCATCATAAGGTCGTCAGTCCTAAGACTGGTTGGACACGTACCTCCACTCTTTCCTATCCTGAGCTAATCTTCGCATTTCCCTAAAACTAGAACAACCCACATCCTTAACTATT
>NW_020438887.1:19946-29285 GCF_000699045.2 Agrilus planipennis
TAAATGACAACAAAAAAAATCAGTTTTATCAGAATTTCTCTGTCAAAAAGTAACCATACAGTATCTTTAATTAAAGGTTAATTTAGTAAAAAAACAAACGAATATTTTTTTTAGTTTTAAATATTTATTTCATTTGTTTTAAAATGAAACCAAAGCTATATATAAAATATAGTGTATTAAATACATTGAAGAAATTTTTAAATCAAATTTTGGAAATAAGTTTTGCTGTCTTTCTGAAATAATTTTCTGATTTTCATGGCACAATTGTTAATCATTCATTCTACGCTACCCTGATAAAACTATTTATATTACTTAGTTTAATTGAACATGATACTGCTGTTTTTCGATTAGATATTATTTTTTTGTAGGTGATAATAGCATTCCAGGTATACATTTTCTTACGAAAAAAAGTACTTGCAACCGATCTACTATCTACACATTATTTTATTATTAAGAAATAATGAGTTTTAACAGTTGTGTAGTCAAGGGGAGTGGAATTTAGGGGCTTCGAACACTTTTACGATTAGGGGTACCTGAAACAATTGCTATCAGGTGGGGGTGATTCGAGTTCGATTCCGGGCCGGAATAATACCTTTTTTCTTATGTTAGGTTAGGTAAAATATTGGTCAAATATCAACTGCAAACGAATGTTTTCATTACTTCCCATAGCAGAATTTCTACACTTTTGCTGTCAAGTGTAGCTAATCCTTTTTCTATCCGATTTGATTCGGAAATAATTTGATTTTGTTAAGTATTAAAGACTTTTATTTAAATGAACTAAATACAACCTATTACAGCCGCTACTCAAATAAAATACCATTCCACTTCTAGAAATCCTTTGTGAGCTCTATTTAATGCACTCGTATTAGTTACCATCATTATTGACGTCGACCATAGTCATCAGCGTGTGAGACTTTAGCTGAAAGCAAAACATATGATAGCTATTGTAAAGATTTAACTAATATACTTTTCGATTTTACTAAAATAGCTATTTTCATTAAATCGTAGCATTTAGCAGAAGTCGATTCAGGTAAAAACAAGTCATTACTATCACTAAATCAACGTTTCGCCTTTCTGTTTAGCGTTTCTTCAAGGTAATTGAATTGTTGAATTAAATTGTTGATACATGCGGAAACCTACAATAAATAATCTGATAGGAAGGCTGATTGCAAGCCTCCACGTGTAATAAAAATCGAATTACCTTGAGGAAGCCCTTATCCGAAGGTAGAAACGATGGTTGATTGATAGTAAAAACCGATTTTTAACTAAATGAAGTTCTGATAAATGGTTCCTATGATAAACATCAAAAAGAAATAAGGAAAGAGACAAATTTATTACAGTTACCACCAACAGTCTTCAAGTTTATAAAATTCTCTTTTACACTAAAATTTTAGTAATACCTGCATGTGTTTTCACATGGTGGCGATTGGAATCATGAGCTGAAACAAAAAGGGAAAATGTAATTGATAATTAGGCAACACAAATTTGATAAGATTTATTTAATTTCACTCACCATGGTTTGCATAATGAAGAGAGATGCCTTTTTTAGCATGCACTTTAGCCAGTGGAAGTTTAGCTAAAAACAAAATCAGTTATAGATTTTGTAAAATAACTAAAAGTACCAATACATTTCCTTAAACGATTTTATATATCTACTCAAGAATTATAACGTCTGTAATTTACCGAAACTATTAGACATGGATCGCGATATCGAGATGAATTCTTCTTACCAGCACGTCATAACAGGTTTCAATAAACCACAATCTAAATCAAAGTTCTTCCTAAGAAAAGTCAACTGATACTGTAACAACAACAGCCTTACAGATGAATAGTACAGAAACCAATTACAATAGCAACAGCAAATTAGATTAATTTGATATGATAGAATATGCATGTATGTATAAATATCGAAGGAAAGGATGGTCTAAATAAGATGAGAAAAATATGAATAAGGAGGAAAATGCCAAAAAAACGAGAAAGTAGAAAAGAGAAAATAAGTAAATGTAAATGTAATTGCACCTTGTATATATAAAACATAATGTTTTTAATAAAGCTATCTATCTATCTATAAATATGGAGTTCAGAACAAAACTTTTTGCAAATAGAATTTAGAATACCTTACTAGCATAATTGTAATTAATTGTTGTTTTCACTTACGGTTGTGAATGGGATCGCTACCGTTGGGTACTGTGACATCACTATTGCCATCGTCCAATTTAGGAAGCATTCTGGCTAATGGGAGTCTCGCTGAAAGGAAAATAGACATTGAGTACCTTATTACCATAACTGTAGTTAATTGTTGTTTTCACTTACGGTTGTGAATGGGATCGCTACCGTTGGGTACTGTGACATCACTATTGCCATCGTCCAGCTTAGGAAGTATTTTTGCTAATGAGGGTTTTGCTGAAAACAAAAATAGGTAACTTATCGGTATTATAAATGCTTATCCTATGCTTTTCGGATCTGAATGTTTTATGTTGATTAGACGAATTAGTACAGAACTTTAAATTCTTAATCAGTAAATTATTGAAGCTATCAGACTATTTACAGAATAAAATCTACATATGTATCTGTGTACGAGTATTTTGTACACTTCTATAATATTTGCTGTATGTAAATTTTTTATCTAAATAAATAGATAAATATAAAATAAAATATCAATCCCGTGTAATGTATGGAAACATCTCATTTAAAAGGGGGTTTTCAACCTATATACACATATTTAACCTAAACGGCCATTCTTTAAATTGGTTCTTCTTAATTATAATACTAATGATTAATTGTATGTGATATCATAATTGTAGAATAATGATTGAGTATGGGTAATATCGTAATGGTAGAGCACAAAGGAAAGAAAAGAAAGAGAAAAGAGAAATAAAATGAAAGTAAAAAAGCTAGGGTGTGTTCTACGTAAAAAGGATATTAGTATATTTTTTAATTGATAACAATTTCTAATGCTTCTGGCTTTTTCTTTCTTATGTCACTCTTCTTATACTTAAAAGCGTTAATAATTACTCACCAGAAATGCAAACGATTGCGAAGAAAAATAAAATGGTTTTAGGCATTTTGTCACTGAAGAGTATTCTCGCTTTATGAATTTCTCAACCGATTTGCTGCTTTTATACTGAAAATTGTTGATCAATTGTGAAGATAAATAAACTGTAATATTATTTTATTATACTTTGGTTGTTTACTGATTGCCTGATAAATTATTACCTGTTCATTGTGTCTTTTCTTACTTTATTGTCAGTGATGTACAAGATACCTTAAATAAAGTATCTGGAATACAAAATGCAGAATACTTTTAAATTAAGCATTTCAAATACCAGATGCAAATAACTTTCTGGAATAGTATCTGAAATACTAGATATAAAATACGTATCTTTTGAATAATTTTTATAGATAAAATACTTTTGTAAAAAAACAACTTTTTTTAATGAAAGTTTATTTTTTTACATGCAAATCGCGTTGATTACGCAAACGTAACACAACATAATATTATATTTTTAAGGTTTTGATTGAGACTTAAGTAAAACCAGTTCTTCAGACAGTTATCGTTCATTCTTCTTCGATGAATATTTGATTTATTGTGGGATAAACATTTAAGCTCTTTCAGTCAGTTATCTATTACTAAAAGTATTTTAGCAATCTACAAAATACTAAGAAACCAAACAAAAGGTTTTTAAATACAAGATATAAAATGANTACGGAACAACCTGATTTCCCGAATCTGTTCAAAGTAGTGTCACTTTTGCAATGTCTATTGTGCACTTTTATAGTTTGCAGGATTATATCACAAGATTTCCCCATTTCTTTGTTGAAATATTAAATGCCAAGAACAGAACCCTAATACAGGTATATATACATAAGTCATCACGTCATCATATTCGGGGCATTTTCTATGTTCTAGTCATCTGAATAAGTATTGATAATTCCTATTTGTAAAGGAAAAAAGGAAAATTAAGACCACTTGATGTGTTATTCCTTACGAAAGAAAAGAAAATATTGTTCGCAAAAAGATTACGAAATAAACTATTAAAATTCCTGGATGTCGAAAGGAACTAGAAATCCTGACACATTTCCGGAAGTCCAAGCAACCTCACAGCTCTAATGCAGACCTGACAAAATGGGGAGGAATTCCTAAACCTCTGGGACCTGTAGGATACTGACATATTTATTAGAAAACATTTCTTCGATTGAACACTCTCTTATCGTACATTTCAAAAAATATTGGGAAATTATTATAAACTACCTGAGCCCGTCCAAATTTGAACGAAAGTACCGTGGTACAAGAAAAAGGAAAATATCTCGAACTCGAGCCTTCGAAAGGAGTCGGCTAGTCCGGGTGACTTTAAGGAGGGCTTGCTACTTTACAATTAAATAGGAATACATCACTATTGCCATCGTCCAATTTAGGAAGCATTATAACTGATTTTATTCCAGATTATTCCTATAAGTTCATTTATAGTTATCAGGTTTTGAAATTATAAATGCCGGGATCAAACAAATTTCAAAAGTTCAGGCCATTAAGATTGAGAATGCGCAGTTCATTCTCTTTGTCTATGGGTGTGAATAATTACTNGTACAAGAAAAAGGAAAATATCTCGAACTCGAGCCTTCGAAAGGAGTCGGCTAGTCCGGGTGACTTTAAGGAGGGCTTGCTACTTTACAATTAAATAGGAATTAAACATTTTGAACAAACAGCGTAAGCATTGAGGTTTACATGAAATATAAATGTAAAAGTATTCTAAATTAATGTATCTGTGTTTTTTTCGTCAAGATTATAAAATTCCTATCGAAATTATATTTTTAGCATAACTTCTGTTTAGGGTATTTTTCCAAATAAAATTACGATCGAAAAACTTATAAAAAGAGAAACTGGTGCAATTCTTGTTGGCTGACAGTTTAAGAGGCGTCTTGCTCCACCAAATTACAAAAAAAAAAATGGAGAGATTCATTTTGCCCCAGTGACCCAGTAAAATTCTTAAGGATAGATCTGAAAACATACATTTTTGATAATAACACTTAAACGAACATATCCTCGAAAATATCCGATTATTCGATTGAGTACCCATTAGGAATTGTTTTTTATAGGAGACCTGAGTATTTGATATTAATTTCAACTTGATACCTTTACGCGTTCCCAATAAAAAGGCTCTTGAAAGACAGACAGACAGACGGATAACGATGTACTCCTATAACGGTTCCTTTCTTTTCTTTGAGGCACTGACAACCTTAAAAACATAAAAATATACATTGACATATGTAATAAACGATGTTACAACTACTCCCTTCTTTATTTGATTTATTATTCTTTTACTTACGGTAAAAATGGCACTTACTTAATACTAAAGAAAATTAAATTTCTTACAAAAAATATTCTTGAGATTCAATCAGTTACCTCAGTATTACCAAGAAACAATCATTTAAACATTATCATGAAAATTGCACTTCGCTGTTATCTTTTTACAGTTGAAAAAAATATAAATGTGTTTAAGTTTCTTTTGTCAAGGTTATAAGATTCGTATCGGAATTATATTTTTAGCATAACTTCTGTTAATAATATAATACCGAATTATTCGATTGAGTATATCCACTAGGAATTCTTTTTTATAGGAGATTTATTACAATATGCTTTCACAAAAACTTGAAAAAGGATACAAGCGTTCAAGTTTAAGTGAAAACGTATTTTCTAAGGATTGGAAATAATTAATATATACAAGGGTAGAATGCTCTTCGACAAACGAGGATGGTAACACCCATTAACTGAAAATATTGAAAATATTCAAGTCACGCCGTGTATGCAATGTATTGCTATACGTGTAGTTTTTTATTGGCTAATAATTGAGTTTTTATGTTCTCTAATTCAGTTTTTATCATTTCTACCAATCTAGCCTACAAAAAATGCATCACATGTATTACAACAGATTTAAAATTCACCAGATTGGTTTAATGCGCATATTACAAAAATTATTTGATTTAGTAAGCGATAAATCGTCACAAGTGGTCACACGCGTCTGCTTCTTCGGGAAAAAAGAAAATTAAACGTGCGCGTTTACTTAATCGTTCATTAATCTCACAGAATAAATTTCAAAGCAAACCTTACGCATTTAGTTTCGTTATCAATTATATAAATGTCTCACTATATCTTTCTCTTAGTAGAAATCACTAGAAGTGCGTCTAAATTAAGTTATTATACGTAAGAGATTGGTGTAAATTCTTCTCGAAATACACTAATAACCATCTACAGATGTTTACGTAAATTACTGCTATGCTACAGTATAGATCATGGATCATTGTTTAGCATCCTAGAGGACACAGATTTGATTCCAGGTCCACCTGCCCTGGTCCAAATTTTTCTATGGTTTGTATTCTACATACAACCTTTCACTCTCTTCTGTTTTCATTTCGTCCGCCTCATCTATCTCATCTTAATTATCAGTAGAGTTGCCACCCGTACTTTATTATAAAGTATTGTACTCTATTTCGACTGTGCGTACGTTATACTTTACAAGACACATAAAGTACGCAAAAATACTTTATTTAAGGCCTTAAGTAAACATCGTAATTTTGTAAGCGATTATTCGAAATTCAGAGTATTTTTACATCAATAATATTGCACAGAAAAATGGCAAGCCATATTTACGGAACAACCTGATTTCCCAAATCTGTTCAAAGTAGTGTCACTTTTGCTGTCCGTTCCGGCCACTTCAGCATTTACAGAAAGAGTATTCTCTGTTATGAACGCAAAGTGGCGGGACGACAGGAATAAAGCTTCATTAAAACTAATTAAAAATGAACTTTTAGTTTACTTATATCTTTGTTTGCCATGTTTAGAGGCTATTAATGTATTTAAGAGCGACAGCAATTTGTTACTGTCTACTAAGTGTAACAAAAAATATGTTTTTAAAAACAAAAAATAAAATACTTTATTTTTATGCCGAGTACTTTTTTTTAAACCTTTTAGTCGAGAAATACTTTAAATAAAGCCTGAAAAGGTGGCCACCCTAATTATCACCCACCCATTCTCACGATTCCTAAACGGAGACTAAAAAGGACCTTCCGCCCTACTCTCTGACGTAGCCTGCAGAGATTGCTCGCCCACCAGCATTAGCAGCTGATGGAAATAAAACACCAAAAGTATAAAGTATTCGAAGTGTCTGAATTATTTTATTCGATTAAGCTAACGTGCCTATCACGTTGAGGTTAGCTACGCCGGGATTGCATTTCAGCAAGTAGATATCCATATATTTAAATGGACCTTGTTGGAACATACGTAATCTTAAAATGTAGCATCGTGCTACAGATGGCGTTTACTGCGCCATTTGTAGTATTTTCTAAAACGCACTGTCAAGACAGCAGGTAAAAGTTGGTCTGCGACGCGCTGATGAGATCCAAAAAGATCGAAATCGCGATCTGCGTCTGGCAGTTTCGACAGAATACAGACCACTTCGAATTATTTTATTTTTACCAAATATTTACTTTCCACGCATTGCAACAAGATTCATATTTAGGTACCCCTTGTATTTTTCTCACTTCCTGATAAAACTAAAGAGACCTATATTAAATGTTTTAAACGAGTTGTTAAATTTTAAAGACTAGGATTTCAGTTTTCACCTATGGATTTCGAGAAAACAATTCATACTGCAGTGCAATCTGTTTTGATTAAATCAAAGATAAAATGTTGTCGCTTTCAATTAGGGCAAGACTACTACCGAGAAATCTGTTCATCTTTCCACTAAATATAGCAAAAGATTACAGGTATAGCGGATCCAGGGAAAAAGCCCCAGAAAAAAATTCCCTCGGCAAAAAGCCCCCGGAAAATAATATTATACAATTTGCAAGCTTTTCAAACCGCCGCATTACATTTACCGACCCTATTAAATGCAAATATATGACTAGTAACAACAATCATCGGGATGAAAGACCCAGGGTTGCCATCTTGATGAATATACCCCGACTGGAGGAATTTTCCACTTCCTCTAAGAACAAAGGATATTTAAGTACTTATTTTCATGGGACTTCTGAAAATTTTTACAATACATACAATACTCTTGAGATTAGAGACAAATGCGTTTATTTTTTTGTACACATTTTATCAAATACGTACTTCATTAAGGATTTATAATACGTCTCCTAAAGTTGGCGTAGACCAATGCCCTGGAAACTGTGTTTTGAAGATAGTCAGAGACAGTCCGATAGTCAACAGATGTCATAAAACATAAATTTTTGACTTGGTTTATTGTTTTATTGTTCTGAAGTGGGTGTTTTTTGCTTTTCAGAAAGATAAGAAATAGAATTGGTACATATCTATCTTTTAAACGGCAACAAAAAAAAATTGTGATTAAAATGGTTACAACCAATTATAACTATATCTTCATACATTGTGTAGATAAATCGGTTTAATCAGAATTCTGTTGTAAAAATGTAACATCATTAATTAATATCTAATTTAGTAAAAAAAAAAACAAAAATCAAAAAATCATGATAGCGCCTGGGATTATTCCTTGTAATAAAGTGGGAAGACTGGTTCAGCCAAAAGAGACCGTACCTTGAAAGTACAGGAACGTTTTGTTCAACCATCTAGACATCTGGAACCTCTACAAATTCAAACATTGAGAATAAGTTTAACTGTCTTTCTGCAATAATTTATCGGATTTCATAAGATAATTGTTAATAATTCACTCTGGGGTCCCTGGTAAGCGATAAATCGTCACAAGTGGTCACACGCGTCTGCTTCTTCGGGAAAAAAGAAAATTAAACGTGCGCGTTTACTTAATCGTTCATTAATCTCACAGAATAAATTTCAAAGCAAACCTTACGCATTTAGTTTCGTTATCAATTATATAAATGTCTCACTATATCTTTCTCTTAGTAGAAATCACTAGAAGTGCGTCTAAATTAAGTTATTATACGTAAGAGATTGGTGTAAATTCTTCTCGAAATACACTAATAACCATCTACAGATGTTTACGTAAATTACTGCTATGCTACAGTATAGATCATGGATCATTGTTTAGCATCCTAGAGGACACAGATTTGATTCCAGGTCCACCTGCCCTGGTCCAAATTTTTCTATGGTTTGTATTCTACATACAACCTTTCACTCTCTTCTGTTTTCATTTCGTCCGCCTCATCTATCTCATCTTAATTATCAGTAGAGTTGCCACCCGTACTTTATTATAAAGTATTGTACTCTATTTCGACTGTGCGTACGTTATACTTTACAAGACACATAAAGTACGCAAAAATACTTTATTTAAGGCCTTAAGTAAACATCGTAATTTTGTAAGCGATTATTCGAAATTCAGAGTATTTTTACATCAATAATATTGCACA
>NW_020438887.1:34435-44464 GCF_000699045.2 Agrilus planipennis
ACACATTATATAATTATTTATAAATAATGAGCTTTGACAGTGGTGTAGTCAAAGAGACGGAGTTTAGGGGCTTCAAACTTGTTCTATTTATTTAATTTTTTATATTTTTAATAATTAACAAAGTATATCTAAGTACAAGGAAACAAATAAGGCAATAACTTTACTACAGTCAATTAAATTTTTAAATTATTTTAATAAAAACAACCTATCACGCATGTATATGCTGTTAATACAGCATTTTACGATATCAGGCTTTCCGGCATTTTGTATTTCCTCACAGAGAAAACTAAATCTAAATCGATTGTAAATGACTGAATTTACCGTAGAAAGAGTAGAATTTATTAGATAATTTATTTTTACAAATTCGGGCCCAAATCGTAATTTTTATTATTTTCGCTTACGAAGCAACGGGCTAGTGGCAGAAATTGTAAATATCAGTTTAATGTTTGGGTAAATTTTCGTGTTTTATATTAACAGAGATAAAAAGTTGCTGCAATCGACATGCTTAAAATAGTTAACGTGAACATGTTTATGTATTTTTATTTTTCATCAAGAAAATGAAAAAATGTTTTATTTTACGTAACTGAGGTTTTTATCTTTTTTACTTCAACCCCTACACCGCTGGTCTTTCATACTTCAATAAGTACGTCGTTATAGGGCTGCCTCGTCTGAAACTCTGACGCAAAGATTTTTACTGACCCAGAGGGGAGAGGTGATCCTTCTTCCAAAGGGTGCGTTCTGAAATAAGGGAAATTCATATTCAAATGACAACTCGGCAAAGAAGAAATAACAAGGAATAAAGTATTCGAAGTGTCTGAATTATTTTATTCGATTAAGCTAACGTGCCTATCACGTTGAGGTTAGCTACGCCGGGATTCGTTTCAGCAAGTAGATATCCATATATTTAAATGGACCTTGTTGGNCCAAAGGGTGCGTTCTGAAATAAGGGAAATTCATATTCAAATGACAACTCGACAAAGAAGAAATAACAAGGATTTTTTTATTTCATATATAAGCATATTTTGCTCAGGTACGTAAGGGAGCTGGAGCCCTTCCCTTTATATTTAACCGTAAAAACAGCAAGGTCCAAAATCACCATCAAAAAACGTTATTGTGAGCAGCACTTGTAATAATTGTTAATCTAAGGAATAACATTTATAGATACTAAGCATAGATATACTAGGATAATAGGTACTTAGGTGAGGATAATACGTAAAGGCAAGTGGAAGTATGATACAATACGCTGGTACAGATTACAGACTACAGATAGAAATTTAATCGACCATTGGGGGTAGGGCTCGGCAAATTATCCAATTAATTGATTCATAATCGATTAATCAATTGTTCAGTAATCGATTATTTTCAATTTTTAAAAACAATCGATTATTTCCATTAATTGATTAGTCGGAATAATCGATTTTAATCGGAATAATCAATTGTTAAATTTTATAATCGCCAGCCCTATTATAGATGCCAACAGGTATGTATTATTTTATCAGTGAGAAAAATGATAGAAATACGATAAGTGTTATAAAAACGTAGCAATTATCCAACAACACTTGTAATTATTAATCGAAATAATAACATTTATGTAAGTAGGTAACAAGCGTAGATATACCAGGATGATACCAGCAATAAATAATATGACATCATAATCATAAATCGCCTTCCCAGTATTCCTAATACCCGCCTAGACTTTTTTTTTGTTTAGATTATTCTTGATGAGGGAGGTAGCATCGGATTTTTACTAAATCTGAAACCCCTCATCGAGTGGGAAGATCAACCCAAATGTTGTACATCCCCGGGAAGGAAATGGAAAGGGGGTTGAGTTGGGGAAAAAGTTGTGTGTGGGGAGGAGACGGGAGTATTTTAGGAAGAAACTATCGAATTAGTAAGTAAACCGTTTTTTTTGCGTAGATTCCACATTTTTACGGGAATTTAGTCGGAATCAATATTTTCCTTGCGACATGCGTCAGTGCTTAAAATCTCTAAATCTTTCGCTTTATAATCTCGCAATTCATTTCATGATAGAAAGGTGGTCGATAAGGTGTAAAGCAATGCGATTCGAGGTTGAAATTTCAAAGGCCGCCATTCAAGCAATCACGTAATAAGTACGCCATATTGAAAGGCGAATATTTTCTGTTAAGAATTGCCAATAACTAAACTTACGACAACCCCTTTATGTATGTTTTTTACTTCTAAGCTAGTAATAAAGGAGACCTAGCATTATTCGACCGTCGACCCTTATCGATCGTCAGTTTTATCATTGGATGATTTTATTTTTCATGAGATAGATCTTACACACACGATCCCAGTAGTATTTTTAATATTAAAATCATTTGGGAATAGAGATCAGGCCATTTAATCGAACCCTATCCGCTAATATTGCGATTCAGGAAGATAGATAACATCTAAAAAGTTACAATACGAACTGCTATCACTTTATGTGCGAAATAACCGTCTTCCTGATAGTAAATTCAGTTAAAATTGATATTAAGCCTTCAAAGCTCAAGAATAATTTAAATTGCCAAAAAACAGGACCATAATGGAATTTCCTAGAATCCCAGCCCAGAACCCATACATTAACTTATTGAAGATACCTGCAGCGTTCTAAATTCAAAAATAAAGCACACTTTCAGGTACCAATAATTTATTTAGCTACCATTTTACCAAACTATGCCTTCTCCAAATAAAATAGTAATAATATCAAACTAATAACAAATCATTTTTACATTAATTTACGATAAGTAGGCGAGGGGTTGAATCGTTTCAAAAACAACAAAGCAGATATCAAAAATTGGTTTAATATTTAAGAGGAAAAATGCTAATATCAATTTAACCGTTAATAATTAGACCTCATTTATTTAATTTATTTATTTCTGCACTCTCTTTCTTTCATTTCTAACTATAAAATTTCAAATCGTCATTAAAACTATGCTACTGTTGAGTAGTAGTTTTGTTTACCTATTTACGTACATTATTTATGTTCTTTAATGTGCTCTTTAAAGGACTTACCTCTTTGGCCTATGTAGGCTTCATTACAAGTTTATTTTAGCTTATCTGTATTCTCAAGACCACAAGCCTTATTACCTTTTGCCGCATTTTGAGGAAATATAATTCAATAATATTCTTATTATAAAAAAAATACTTTGATTTATCATTCTATACACCTCACACAAATATCTAATTAATTCATTCCTGTTCAGTAATAGTCTAATAGCATTAACTCCTAATTCAATAAGGGTCAGATTTATAACCAGATTATTGATAGCTACCATAAAAAATAACTAAACAACTCTTTATTAGTACTTTATTGAAATACAATAAATTTTATAACTACTTTAATATAGCTTAATATTAAGTTTGCATGTGTACAAGAGGAGAATTCTATTGTATACCTACCTCTAGTATGAATATTTTACTTTAAATTGGAAAGCACCTTTGCTTGAAAATACTCTTGATCGCCCTTGGTAGCTGTTTTGTTTATTGCCAAATGCCTTTCCCGACTTACAATTTCTTCTACAACTTCTCCATCCCCCTTGATCAGTCTGAAAAAGAACTACAATTAGTACATATAGTACCATACATGGATGAGCCTTCGGATTAACAATATATGAGGTTTTACTATTTAAAATATAAACCTATGTCTTCCACTTGCTTCATCATAAACCCTTCTTACAATACTCTGTCGTTTTTCCCATTGTTCCTTGGTCATGGGAGTCATATCATTAGCAGGTTTATCCATTAACGCTAACGGAACATCCATTTCCTCACCTTTTACATTTGTGTTATGATCATTTTTATTTTTTATATCAGTTTTATGTTCTTTCGTGTGTTTCTTTTTCCTTTTATGATGTTTCACTGAATTACTGTTACTTGCTTCCTTTGAATTTGAAGGGTTATGCCTTTCTTTAGACTTATATTTTGAATATTTCTTTGATTTCTTTTGCTTATCTTTTTTAGACTTTTTCGACATATTTACAATGAACAAATGCTAATAAATATAGAAACATACAGAAAGTTACATTAATAGGTTATATTTATGCAATGTTTCTATAATTATAATAATAAACACCAATTTTTAAAATTCATATATGAACATAATGAGGCCCCCTATGCGACCACACGTGCACTAAAATTAAAAATTAATGAGGTAAACTGTAGTAAAAGCAATTTTAATATTTATATATGAACATAATGGAGCCCTCTCTACGACTACAAGTGCACTAAAATTAAAAATTAAACATATAATGAGGTAAACTGTAGTAGAAGTAGTGGCGTCTATTTTAAATTTTTGCCTTTTGCTTAATTTTGCTGCATTAAAAAGCTATTAAGGTGCATAAAAAAGAATTTTTATGAATAATGATATACCTACAAAACTGTATGTTATTGCCAGTTTCTAAAAGAAGATCAAATAAAATATATAATACATATATGGGAGGGTAACATTTTTACCCATTGTTAAAGTCAATTAAACTTATTTTAAGCATCAACAATTCAAATATGAAGATTATTATAATAAGTAATAACAACGTCTAGAAGATTTTGATATATTGTGTCTTTATATATCAGCTATACAAGATAATACAATTGTAATCACATTTGGGTGTCCTACATGTAGTTTTTTTTATTTAGAAATCATCTCCTAAAATTCGAACGGTAATTTACCCCTCCACCCACCCATGAGGATTTATTTTTCCCTTTATTTTCTCTTCTTTTCGCTTCTCGGTAGTTATATAACTCAAACATCCAATCACTGGCGTGCTCGTCTTTTCGAATTTTTTCTCTGGCATTGTACAATTGGTCATACCATTCGCCGGAAACGGTATTGTTTAATTCTTTGCGTTTTATGCGCATTTTTTCCTCTTTGAGTGGTTCGTTATAGTATTTTGATTTGAAGGAATTTTTGTTATTGTCTTTGTTGTTAAAATGCCGACGACGTTTTTCTTCTCTTCTAACAAATTCTTTTATTTTTTCTGACCTTTCATACAGTTCCTTTTCCATTTTTAAAAGCTCCTGCTCTTTTGCATCGAGATATTTTTCTTTCTTCTTAATGTATTTTGCGCGCGAATTTAATTTTTCTCGTTTCCTTTTAAGTTTCATTATAAATCTTTTGTAGTCGTCTTTATTAAGTCGTTCTAACTGATTCGCTTCAATGTCCAAAATATTTTGGCCTTTTGTTGAACTTTTCTGCCTTTTTTCAAATTCTAAACCTTTTTTATTAACTTCACCGATACTTTCTTTTGAATGTTTCTGTTTTCTATTTTTGGACCTGTTCTTTGTATTCTTTGTTTGCCCATTGTCCTTTTCAAGTGGTAAATTATTAAAATTTATTTCCTCAGCAGGAGGAATTACTTCAAATTTCAGTTTAAAATTGTTTTCATCTACGGGGTTAATTATTAGGTGCCCTGCGTCTTTTTCATTGTAAATGTACTGTGTCAAACAGTACTTTGAAATCGGTGGACACTCATTTGAATAAAAACCTTCTTCAAAGTCGCCCTCATCCAAAGTGTTATTCTTATGAAAATATTTTAAAAAAATACTGTTCAAAGGAGATAGAAAAATAGACAATGCTAAAATTAGAGCAATGCTCACCGAGGTCAAATAAGAAAAATTCAGTTGATCACAACTTCCAATTATTGGCAAATTGGATTCTTCTAATGTAATGTGTTTATTCAGAATAGTTGCATTATTTAAATCTTTTCTCTCCAATGGCTGCAAAGAATCATTGGTAGACTTATCATTTCCACTTTCCACTGATGTAGATGTATCAGAAGAAAATAGCAAGTCATCAGTGCATTTTTCAGCTGTTTCTACAACGGCCTCATAGTGTTCAAATTCTTCACCATCGCTTAAGATGCTTATACTATCAGATTCACTGCTTCTAGATGAAGGTGCTGAAGGATTCTTCTTTGTTAATTTTGAATTATTTTTGTGAGAGTCAAGCACAAACTCCCAAGAGGACGCAGAATCAGTTGAATCACTAGGAGAGTCCTGTTTGTCCATTTCGTGGAGTAGAAACTAATATTAAATTAGAACAAACTTTCTTAAAAGTAAAAGACGATTCCTCATAACCTCTACTTACCAAAACGTTACTAAAAACGCGAGTCACATCGATGGCTACGATACTGTTGTAACATTCAATGGGCCAATAACGTAAACAGCAGGTATACAATTTCCTTTTGTTTATTTATTATACGTTTTTTTGATTTGATTTGACGTTTCTTTGTCAAATCAGCCATAGATAAGATATATCAAAAAACAAACCATAAAGTACACAAACACAGTGGCGTAACTAGGTTATTAAAAGCCCAGGGAACGAAAAAATTTTAGTGTTCCAGTTTTATTTTAGTGAATAAAATTTAATGTTTTACTATTCGATTAAAAATAATTGAGCGTAATTTGGTGTTCTAAGCATGTTTCAAATGTAGGTAACCTTTTAAATCTTATTTAGTGTACATAAAGTAACTTTTTTGAAAGGCTTGAAACAGTATCACTATTACTGATTTCCATCTTACAAACTAACAAGAATGTTCTTTCAAAATCAGTAACATTATACTAAAAAGAAAAATAAACGATAATACTTACATAGTTTGTAAAATTCCGCTTTTAGAACAATTATCTTTCAATTCATTTTATTTCACTATATCGTTTTAAGTGAAAAAAGTCAAGTCAACAAATAGAAGCATCAGAATCTTTATTTTTAAATGGAAAGGCCACTTAATTGATGTACATTATAAAGTGGTTGTAGGTTTCAACATAAAATTGCTATTATAATTTTGTTTATCAATACACGGCTGACTTTTACATCATTAAAATTACAGGATTCAGTAGCTTATTGTTCGACTGTAATTAAATTTTAAACGTCACTTTTTTATCAGCTTACTGCATAAAAACGTCAAATATTAAAAATCATGATTATTTTCCAACAAAAAGAATGCACAATTTGGACAGAAAGAGTTTCATTAATATCGCATCTCACGTTTTACTCTGGACCTTGTTCATGTAAGTTACCGTAACAAAATAATTAAACTGAATAGCTTCTCTATTACATCTCAGATACCTATAATATTAACATAAATTTCAAGAACAACAAGTTTCGTCCGTCCAATTGAACGTGAAATTTTAAAAGAAGAACTATGGAAGTATCAATATCCGTATGTAAAAAGTTACGTGTCATCAAGTTCTTTATTCGTTTTCGTTTTCGCTGTGCCCACAGCCGTTGTATTTCTAACCGATATGAGAGATGTGCCAAACGTACTCGAAGGGGTGTCATTGGCATGTAGTTTAAGTGGAATCATCGCGGGTGTGTTAAAATGCGCGGTAGGGAGACCGCGACCCGATTTCTACAATCGGTGCTTCCCCGATGGAAGAGGCGATGCCCACTTTAAATGCACAGGCGATCGCATTATCGTGATGGATGGAAGAAAAAGTTTTCCTAGCGGCCATGCCGCTTTCGCATTCGCCAGCATGCATTTTATATGTCTGTATCTGTGTTCGAAATTGAAAATTTTTGAGAACCACAGAGGGGAAATTTGGAGGATTTGTTTGTGCATCTCACCACTAATTTTAAGCAGTTTAATCGCTGCCAGTAGAATTTGCGACCATCACCATCACCCAGAAGGTAATGCATCTCAATATCCGGAAGCATATTACACCAAACCGATCCCATGTTCCGGGGGTGTTTTGTTTTCCAATATTTTCCAGGATTTAGCTCTGTAAAATGATTTTTATTTTAGCAATAGTTTCTTTGGGGATGTACTTACGCCATGTGGCTCTATTTTAACCCCCTTCCTCCACCCAACCACCCCCCGTCATAGAAGTGTCGATAAAAAGTTGTAAAAAATCACTATTCTAAAGTAGCATTCATTCAGAGTATCTGACAGCACTAACTCACTAACACTTCGTATCCAGAAACTAATTTAAAAAAAAATCGTAACGTTTTCTCAAGTTTCATTTATTTGTCATTCACGTCCAGTTTAGCTACGTAATTTTATCTTTCAACAGCCCCTAGAATACCACGATTTATTTAATTTTTTCGAAATGATTTTTTTTTTTTAAAGCCATCTGATTGGCTAGCCATTCCACTGCACGTAGGGTTGCCATCTCTAAAATTTGGAAACCCGGACAAGACGCGTGAAAACCCCGGATTTTAGAGTACAAAACCCGGACATGTCAACAGGTTTTTTTAAACATAGTCAGTGTAATAAAAAACAGTTGAAAATGTCATAAATCACCTTTTTATTTATTTTCAGACCTTAAAATTAAATTCAGTAATTTTTTATCATCATTTTAAATGTACCTAACGAAACAGAATCTTATTACAGTCTGTTACAAGTTGTTTTAATAATCAGTTAGATTTTTTTATTCTTAAAATAAAACACAAATTATTAATATACTTACTTTGTTATGAAAACAAAACCTTATAAAAATATGAAACCTAAAAAAAAATTAATTAAATTTTTAACCAAAAATCTTAAAAATACTGAACCATTCTAGTATTCAGTCTTACAATTTTTGGTGTGCGAGCACAATGCGTGCCGCGGGCGGCCCATGACTTTAAATTTTTAAACCCGGACTACAAATGAAGCCCGTCCCCACGGACGCTCCCCGGATGTCATTTAAACTAGGACAAATCCGAGGAAACCCGGACGGATGGCAGACCTAACTGCACGAAATAAAGTTTCTGCATCCTCTTTTGGAGCTTTCAAGTCTTCATTTTTTTTTTATTGAAGAAACACGTTGTTCAGATATCAACCCCCGCGTATAGTTCAGTATAGCTTTTTGGCACCCCCCCCCCTGGCCCTTATAGAGCCTTATGGTTTTTTAATTGAAAGGAAAGGGACCGCTCAGGTATTACAAAACGCCGTAAGGGATGGGAGTCTTATAAAACGCTACGGTGCGTTACAATGAGGAGGGGGGGATTATGTTTTGTTACTATGAACGCGATAGTAACAGTAACAAACGTAATTTCAGTGATTTTCCGGTATTTTACGCGACATAATTAACATTTATAAGTACACGTGGTCACTATGGTGTTACATTACGAGAGAGAGGGGAGTGAAGCAAAGCGTTACGGAGTTTTATAAAGGAGGGAGGGAGGGGGATTGAAAAATTCAAAAGTTGCGTTACATATTGCTTAAAAAGGGGGGGGAAGGGTTTATCTAAAAGGAAATGTCAAAAACACAAAAATAATCAAAAACTAGGAGGATTTAATAGAACTGTTTTATTTTAGATGTCATTGCCGGTAGCATCCTAGGAAGCATGGTATCCCATTTCGTTTACTATCAGTATTTTAATGAGCTGTCGCTGACCCCAGAAAGGAACCTGACTCTCTAGTTAAGTTTCATAAGTGAAATAAATATTTAATTCATTTTTCAAAACAAGTGAAAGATGTTTGCGTTTATTTTTCTTAAAACTGTTATATTATGCTTACAATTTGTCATTTAAAACAGATTATATATATATTATATTATGCTATTAAATATAATCACAATTTTACTTGGCTAACAACTCACAAAGTTTTCTTTTTAGACGACTTCTTTGTTCTAGGTAGCGTAGCATTAGTTGAGATCTGTAAAAAAACTGAAATGTAATAAGAGAATAAAAATGTAAATTGAGTAACCATAAATTGGCAACGTTATTAGGAAAAGCAATCATACAGGGCGTTTTTTTAACAAATACACAAAGTAATAAGCTGTCTTAAAAAAACACTAAATCAATAAACCTTTATTAGAACTGACTAAAAAAAATACATTTTTCATTGACTTATTATTGACATTATTAGAAAATACCACAAATGGCGCAGTAAACGCCATCTGTAGCACGATGCTACATTTTAGGATTACGTATGCTCCAACAAGGTCCACTTGTGTGGATATCTACTTGCTGAAAACGAATCCCGGCGTAGCCAACCTCAACGTGATAGGCACGTTACCATAATCGAATAAAATAATTCGAAGTGGTCTGTATTCTGTCGAAACTGCCACACGCGGATCGCGATTTCGATCTTTTTGGATCTCATCAGCG
>NW_020438887.1:44634-72333 GCF_000699045.2 Agrilus planipennis
CTGTTAAGACAGCAGGTAAAAGTTGGTCTGTGTTCTGTCGGAGCTGCCTGCGACGCGCTGATGAGATCCAAAAAGATCGAAATCGCAATCCGCGTCTGGCAGTTTCGACAGAATACACCGAATTATTTTATTCATATTATTGTCAAAGGCCTCGAAAAATAGGTGCTATATGACAATATTATCGTCCACCTTCTTGTTTATTTTACGACAATAATTTCACACCTATCAAAAAACAAAAGGTGATTCAGTGCGAAATCACAGGAAGCATGAATGTGGCCACCCTGAAACGAAAGGGTCGCATTCAGTCTGTTCTGTTATTGCAGCATCAAGAGCGTTGTTATTTGAGCGGGGTAGCAACAAATTCAAAATATGGGGTTGTAATGCATGCCTGTTTGACTGAAGAAACAAACTAATCGCTGTCGGTTACCAGGGGACCCGTTGAACCCTCAGCAAAAGGAGACAGGCTGTTGAAGACATTAGTTTTTAAATTGTTGTCACTTTTTGAAAGCATTTTGACATGTCCGAGGCCGTGAGTCGCGAGAAATCGATGAGAACGTTCGTGCCACGAGCAACGTTTCGGCTCCTCCGGCGACTCCTTCAGGTCGGTGTCGCTTTTGTGGTGCCAAAACAGCAGCTTTTTCGGCATCAGCCGGTTAAAAGACGATTTGGTCCTCGTTGACGTTGAATTTTCAAAATGTCCACGTCGTCTTGCTTTCGGTGAGTGACAAATGAAAATGTTAGAGGGTGTTTGAGAATTGTCAGAGGGTGGTCCCAACGGTCTCATTTCGCCTGGTTTCAGGATGAGAGTAGCGGTTACAATCGGAACTTGCAAACATGCACCTTCACCTTTTTGAGAGGGAGGCGGCTGAGGGGCGGCTCTTTTCTTATATTTTCCGGCCCTCTTCTCTTCTTGTTTCAAATCTTTTCCCAATACGGTCATGTGCTCAAGCAACCTACTGTTTTGGGGGTAAAGAGAGATTTCTCGGAATTCGGTACTTTCAATTAATTGTAAGTCTTTAGAAGGTAAGGACGGTACCTTTTGGTCTTGCGATTGGACGGACTCATCCTCCATGCAGTCTCTAAATTCACCGTCGCTTGAAGAACTCGATTTTTCTTCAACATTACATTCGAACAATTCATCCTAAATAAATACTTTATTGTAAGACTAATAACTTTTCGTGAAAATTAAAAATTTTGAAATCTTTCGTATAACATTCACCTGATTAGGTTCTTACATATGTTGGCGTAAAAGATACAAAGTCAGTTTAAACAGACGATAACTAATGGAAAATGCAAATAATATGCGACAAAAAAATAACTTATTTGTATTGCAGAAATTTCGTCAATTGATGTATCTTTAAACGCGTTAACAAATGCAGAATTCCCGCGTCAGCAACAATTTTATTTTTAAAAATCCTTGTCCTAAAATTTGTATCCGACAAAATAAAACGTTTGTTACGCCATTCTGAATTACAAAACTCTTATGTAATAATGTTTAATTTTCTTTATTCAATATTATAATTAATACTATAGTATTTTTACAATTATATGGTAGTAGTTTCCAAATTATATGAGTGGCAATATAATTTTTATCATTTGTATTAAATCAATTACCTGCCATTAAAGACAAAAAAGGAAAAAGTTAAAGAACGACAAACAACGGGAAGGGGGGGGGGAGTTTTAGGGATCATCACCATCCAAGAAAAGGTTGTACAAGTAATTATAAGAAAATTTGAAACTTGCAATTGGTTTTAAACTAAGCCAGATAGAAACTAATTGTGGTATATATGTACTAAGTAAGGCAATACAGGTGGAATATTTCACGAGTGGGAGCGTGGAATGTTGGGACAACGTGCCAAGCAGGGAAAATAAAAAATTTGAATGTTGAGATGAACAGATTGGAATTAGATGTAGTATGCATTAGTAAAATATGTTGGCCAGAAACTGGAGACTTCTGGAGTGGAGACTTTAGAAAGTTAAAAATGAAGAGGTATTAGAAAGAATAGGAGAACAGAGCATTATATAGAGAAATTAGAAATTTTGAATGTTGAGATGAACAGATTGGAATTAGATGTAGTATGCATTAGTGAAATATGTTGGCCAAAAACTGGAGACTTCTGGAGTGGAGACTTTAGAAAGTTAAAAATGAAGAGGTATTAGAAAGAATAGGAGAACAGAGGATTATATCGAGGTCAATAAAAAATAGGCGAGATAAGTTGGTAGGACACCTTCTCAGGAATAAAGGGCTAGTCAAAGATATATTAAAAGCAGAAACAGGAGTTAACAGGAGTAAAAATAGGCCTAGATTAAATTACATTTCGCAAATAGTTAAAGATGTGGGATATTCCTAGATTAAATTACATTTCGCAAATAGTTAAAGATGTGGGATATTCCTAGATTAAATTACATTTCGCAAATAGTTAAAGATGTGGGATATTTTATGTTTATTAAGGAAATACGAAGATTAGCTCAGGATATGAAAGAGTGGAGGTGCATGTTCAATCAGTCTTAAGACTGACGACCTTATAGGCAATACGTTCACCCAAAATGCTTAATTAGGTGAATGTGTAGAATATATTTTCTCAACCGTATCTACATCTATACGAAAATATCAACTCCTTTTCATAAAACTGTTCTAAACCAACCCAACATCTAAAAACCCTTTAAGCAAAGCCTAACATTCCTCAAAAAACCTAGTAAAAATTGAAATTAAGATTGTATTGGGATAGGTCGTTTGTCCTAATTGTACTATTTGTTGATTACTATTACTAATTAATTTATTATTTCGATATAGTTTTTGTGTTTTCCCCTGAACAAGAGTACACCGGTATGACCCAACTGTAACAATTTCTATCGCTGTTGGTGTATCAAGTTTCGATTAATGATAGCTTATTAGTATAATTTTGTCATTTTGCAGACTTTTAATAATTATAGGCTCGTTGCAACGGTTTCAACTCAACCCTCTCGTTGAAAATCCGCCAACCAAAAATTAAGATTTCAATGGTTCAGTGTTTAAATGACTTTTTGAACGGGACTTACTGTGATTTGGGACGTTGGTGAATGTACTATTTAATGGAAAGCTTGCCAGAACTAAGACATGAACCATTAACCGTAGTGATTTTGCCAGGTACCCCTTTGTTCAGTAACTGGCAAAATCACTATCCAGTGCATCTCTAATTTAAATTCAACCCACTCGAATTTGTAGAGTAGAACGGTTAAAGAATTTATATAAAAATAACACGAAACATTATTATTTCGATTTGACAATCCATCATCACGTTCGTTTATAATATTATTACGACAGCTGTTCAAAAAGTATTTTGAATTTCAGCGAGTTACGTACATTTGATTTAAGATTTTTTTTGTGGCGTTATGTTGGTACTCATGTCTTTCACTTATACCAACAAGTTCCGCCATGTTGAATGTTCAGTTAATTTTTGACAGGTGCTTTGCTTGCACGTGTTTTGCCTAGTCTTCGATTTTTGCCTATTCAAAGAAATGGATCAAGGAATTGTGACTGTGGCATATGGTGAAGCTACCTTGAACCGAAGCAACGTTAATCGATGGAACAAAATGTTCTCAGAAGGCCGAGAACATTGATGAAGTGAAGAAAATAGTATAGACCAATCGTCGAATCACCGTTAAAGAAGCTGCTGAGCACCTAAACATATCGATTGGCTCCTGCCATTCGATGTTTACCAACGATTTGGGCATGAGACGGATCGCCGTGAAATTCGTACCAAAATTGCTCAATTGCGACCAGTAACAGCATCGTATTGGCCCAGAGGGTCTTAACTGGTGATGAATCATGGGTTTATGGTTATAACGTGGAAACCAAAGCTCAATCAACTCAATAGAAGCTGCCGCACGAGCCAAAACCGAAAAAAGCGCGCCAAGTTAGGTCGAATGTGAAGATTTTGCATACACTTTTCTTCGATTGCAGGGGCGTGGTGCATCATGAGTTCTTGCCACAGGGTAGAACGGTCAATATAAAGAATATTACCTACAAGTTATGCGCAATTTGCGCCAAGCAATCCGCCAGAAACGCCCGGATTTGTGGAAGAACAAAAATTGGCTTTTGCACTATGATAACGCCCCTCCTCACGCATCGTTGCTTGTGCGCGAATTTTTGGCCAAAAACAACATACTAATAATGCCGCAGTCACCGTCTTGCCCAGATCTGGCCCCCTGTGACTTTGACTTTTTCTTGTTCCCGAAACTGAAAAGATCTATGAAAGGAAGACGCTACGCTACGATTAAGGAGATAAAGACGGCATCGAAGGAGGAGCTGAACAAGATCACAAAAATGATTTTTTGAAGTGCTTCGATGGGAGAAAACATTGGCACAAGTGGGGATTACTTTGAAGGGGACAAAACAGATATCATGAATAAATAATTTTTGAAACAACACAAAATTTGCGATACTTTTTGAACAGTCTTCGTATGTACCTATAAGATTGAAAAAATTAAAATAATAATTAATTCCACGTACCTCGCCCTCCGTGATTGTGTTAGTTTTCTTTGGAGCCGTCGTAGATCTGGTTATCCGCATGGAACGCGGCCTCGGTGAGCTCAAGGAACTACTACGTACCAACCCCTCTCTCATTTTTACCGTACCAAATACCTCTCCACTCGAATACCCAGAACTTATATCGTCCGTCGATTTCACCTGACTTATGATAACATTCTTCCTTACGTCGACTTCGGAAAAATATAATGACGACGACTCCGACGAATGCCTGCTGGGGCTGGCACGTTTCTTTTTCATTACGCGAGTATCCGTTTCGTCTTTGACGACAACGGCGTCATCGTCAGGACTTCCGCTCAAATCACTTAAACTGTAGCTTCTGCGCAGTTGGTTCACCAGGCCCCCTCCACCCTGGAAAAAATATGAGACTTAACTCTAAAGAAAGTTTACTACCCCGATCAATTTTTTGGATACGGTGACTCATTCTCTTTAAGTATTTTTTCTATTCGCTTCTGTTATGTTTGTCTTTGACGTAATAAGAACCTTTCTAAATATTACCTCAGTTATTAAAAAAATCGACATGTAATTATACAACACGTTACTGAAGTGAAACTTCTTCCAACACACAAACATACCGGGATAGGGATTAAGGAATTGGTTTAATGGTATTATTTGTACACATTGAATTTAAATTTTACACTGTACATGCCGGAGTTGCCTGTAACGAACGTTGCATTGATTCGCGCTCACGGCTCAAGCGATCCCCACTACAAACTCGAGTACGTGGACGAGTAGAACGGGGACATCCGTTGCATGTTTTCGTTACATAGCAACTCACATGAAACGAACTTACCCTACCGTGCGTAAAGAAATTTCACTTCAAAAAATAAAAAAAGTTTTTGTTGCCAAAAAGATTTACACACAATAAAGGCTTTATATGTGTAATAAAAAAAGAATTGGTTTTGTATTCTTTTTATTCTTACGCGAACTTTGAAAGACATTTAAACAAGCTGATAATTTTGGAATAAATTCGAGGAATTTTAATGTGTGGGTGTACGGAACAAGTCGAATAAAAAAAACTGTTAAGAAAAATGAGCCCCCAGTTAGCTAGAAAGTGGGAGTTTTAAAAATATTCCATCAGAAACAGATTTCTGTCCAATTTGAAACAATAATTTTTCCAATAAAAGCAAATCATAGTATGCTTGTAAATTTAATAACCCCATGAAATGCTATAAATGTATAAATTAGCACATCTACCTATACTCTGTTTTCTTTAAAGTGACGGGTGAAGCAATAAAACTGTAACCGACTGACCGCCCGTGTCTACGCCTAGACGGGATTGTCCGTTAAGGCACCATTGAAACGAAACACGATTAATACACCTATTAAGCTCAAAAAGGTTTGAAAACTACAAAGATAGACACAATAACATTTATTATCTATAGAGTTTATATCATATCTCTTATGAGTGTCAATGCCAGTTATTTGAACAAAGCTAATAATCTCTTGAATATTTTATTACAACACACGCCAATTAAACAAAAACAGACTATAGGTACTTAAAAACATCCAAAATAATCAAAAAAATTACTTTCTCAAAACATTTTTGTTACACCCTACATATACTAGCAACGAATTGAAAACCTAGCACAGATTAAATTCTTTTCAGCAAAGAGCAACATCCCCGAAAAAAATTTAAAAGGTTGCTAATGATATTTGTACAAATTTTCATACACCACATTCAATTTTTCAAAAGGTGATGGCCGCCCTTAATAATATAATTAATAAATGTAATAAAACAAACACTAAAATTGTTTCAATACTTTATTGGATATTGTCGACGAATCGTTTCGAGCGGACGGTTATTTTCAAGAACATATTGTACAGAAAAGCACATAGGGTACCTTTTATCCAGAAAAAAAATATTGTTCCCGAGGGATAGAAAAAAATTAGTTTTATGTGGTCGATTTCACCCCTTAGCTACCCAATCGTCATCATGAAAATTTGTAGACACATTGTCAAGGGTATAGAAAAGGACCTAGGGTACCTTTTATCTAGAAAAATATACAGTTCCTAAGGGGCAGAAAAATTAGTTCAATGTAGTCGGTTTCACGCCTTAACTACCCAATCGAGTCATTAGATTTTGTAGACACATTGTCAGGGGTAGAGAAAAGTACATAGGGTACCTTTTATCCAGAAACAAAATACTGTTCCCGGGGGTTAAAAAAAACTGTTATGTAGTCAATTTCACGCCTTAGCTAGCCAATTGATCATCGTGAAAATTTGTAGACACATTGTCAAGGGTACAGAAAAGGACCTAGGGTACCTTTTATCTAGAAAAAAATACAGTTCCTAAGGGGCAGAAAAATTAGTTCAATGTAGTCGGTTTCACGCCTTAACTACTCAATCGATCATTATGAAATTTTGTAGACACATTGTCATGGGCACAGAAAAGTACATAGGATACCTTTTATTCAGAAACAAAATACTGTTCCCGAGGGCTAAAAAAATTAGTTTTATTTAGTCGTCGACGATTTTTGACACGTATTTAGAACATCAAAGTAAGCGAAACCGCAGGTAAAACCTAATAACCAATAAAATTTTAGCATTTGTTTTATTACATGTTTTCCTATGTTAGGTTCTCAGTCTGCCATTAATGTGTAGCCTTCATTCAACCACATTTAGCAATACTTTAACGAAAGAAAACGATTTTTTTTAATATTTCGATGAATGATTTACGGTTATTTCAACAGTTGTGTAATAAAACCACTTACCTCATTCATTTTAGTGCACAAGATCTGTTAGTTTGTAAGTGCAAAAAGTAAGCTCCCTTATTATTTTTTTTATTCCAAATTCATGGTGCAAACACCTCATCGTTATAAAGTATGGTTTGGTTACGGTACATACGCCATCATGTCTCCTTAATAAATTTTACGACGATTTAGTAAAAACTGAGTTAAAAAAGAAAGCAAAGAAAAATAATAAAAATTATATAAGAATCGCAGTAAAACATAAATGTGTAAAAAAAAGCAAAAATAAACAAAAAGTATATTTATTTAATAAGAAACACACTCGAAATTTACAAAAGGCACACAATTTGCTTTAATTTAAAATATCAACACACAAATATTTTTTTTTAACATACACTAAACCAGTGAAGTTTAAAAACCAACAAGTTACTACAGCTAATTTAATTGTCTAAATCACACATAAGATATATAGAAAACAAATTACGATTTTATTTACTTATGTTAAATAAACCGTAGATGGGTATTTTTATATTCATTTATAGAAGAAAATATGAATTTTAGTAGTTGTATATTTGTTAATAATATAAACCCAAAAGACAAAGGTTAAACCAAATAAATGAAATAGAAACGTTAAAATACGATAATATAAAATAGCAATGGTATCTGCATTATGTAGTAATTAACGAAGATATCTATCAGACATTTTCCTCTCGACTTGGTCAAATCACGTTTTTCATATTCGTTTATTTATATCTCATAATAAAGAGCACTACAACTAGTATATTTTTTTTCTCATAAAAAAGAGATTCACGTTCGCTCAATCGTCGCCATCAATGATTTCAGTTTTGGTCCTTCTTGTGGCCCTTTTCGTTACCGTTTTGCCTTTGGCTTTCGTATTTCTAGAACTCTTGGCTACCTTTTTATCCACCACCACGACCTCATCGTCGTCAGACGAGTAAACACCATGGTTTTGTTCTTTTACAGCCTTTTTCGTAGCTTTCGGTCGCGTGTTTTCGTAATGCAACATTTCACTGTCGTCGTTACTGTCGCCATCTTCCGACGGTCTTTCGTCTATCGTCATCATGGTGACTTGATGTGCGGACTGCGATCGAACGACCACCGCGTTACGTGACGCTTGGCCGTCACCCTCGTCGCGCATAGCCCTTCCACGGGTCGAATCCGACAGCGCGGATTCGGACAGTGAAGGTATTAGATATGATGACGCCTCCGACAAACCAAAGTTCTAGCATAGTTTGTGTATGGACAATGTGCGTTCAGAGATAGTAGTGGAATAAAAATAAAAACAAAAAGCTCGTGTTAGATGACAAAGAAATAAACAATATGCCTAATATGGAAAGGTTTAGTGCACAAGGTTAAAAGAATGTACCAATACAGAGAGAAAATAATAACTAATTTAGTTAAATGAACAATAATCTCTTAGACAATCCCATACAATTGACCACTTTTACATTGGTACTTTATGGAAGGCTCCTGATATATATTTATGCAAATTTAGACTTTGTCAGGACTTTAGTATTTAGGGCAACGCTCACCAAGATGATTAATCCCTCGTTGGTAAGACCATGAATAACAGCACTAACTGGTACGGTTCAATAAATAATGATTGAGATACGATATTAACAATTGCGGTTAGATTGCATAAGTTAGGTTAGGTTTTTCGAATTTTTTTGAGTTTCTACCCATGAGCTTCTCATTGAGGTATCACATCCCTGGTGGGCGTTGCCCCAAACTAATATGCAGTCACTGTACTTTACAGTATCAAATAACTTCTTGTTAATTATTTACTGTTATTTTTCAATCTCTGTTGGCGAGCGGCTCGTTGTGGCGTGTTTAGAGAAGGGGATGATTTTTATCAAGAGCGGAATATTATAAGGACTTACCTTGATCGCCGTTTGCATGAGCACATTCACGCCCTTAGAGCCCAAGTCAAGAACCTGCTTGTAACTTCTCTCTTTGGCTTTTGATATATAGTCATCGATTTCCTGAAATAATGTTTATTGTTTTCGCTAGAACTGTCTTAATTTTATTAATCGGGTTAGTTGTGAATGACAAAGAAGTATCGAGATTAAGATCGACTAATGAATAAGATTTTTTCGTCACATTTCTACTGAAAGTTCAATCATTCGTCGCTTTATGCGAAGCCGAAATATGCGCAGATACAATGGGCCCAAACTAGACAATTTCGTAAATGTTCAAACTTCTGTCACATACGTGACGAAAAATAGTATATACACCTTGGGATGAAAGTGGGTTGCTGCATACCGCGTGCAGTTTGCCATCCGAGTCGAAGTCCCAATTTCACCCCTTGATGCGTCATCTAATATTTCGTCAAATCTCTGCCGCATGATAAAAAGTCGTCTAAATATGCGAAGCAGAAAAGTACATTTCCAGAGGGACGAAAACGCCCAACGGAACGAAAAATAGTAAACACACCACAGGATGAAAGTAGGTCACTTCTAGGGTTGCCACCAGTACTTTATTATAAAGTATTGCACTCTATTTCGACTGTGCGTACGTTATACTTTACAAGACACATAAAGTACGCAAAAATATTTTATTTAAGGCCTTAAGTAAACATCGTAATTTTGTAAGCGATTATTCGAAATTCAGAGTACTTTTACATCAATAATATTGCACAGAAAAATGGCAAGCCATATTTACAGAACAACCTGATTTCCCAAATTTGTTGAAAGTAGCGTTACTTTTGCTGTCCGTTCCGGTCACTTCAGCATTTACAGAAAGAGTACTCTCTGTTATGAACGCAAAGTGGCGGGACGACAGGAATAAAGCTTCATTAAAATTAATTAAAAATGAACTTTTAGTTTACTTAAATCTTTGTTTGCCATGTTTAGAGGCTATTAATGTATTTAAGAGCGACAGCAATTTGTTAGTGGCTGCTAGGTGCAACAAAAAATAGGTTTTTAAAAACAAAAAATAAAATACTTTATTTTTATGGCGAGTACTTTTTTTTTAACCTTTCAGTCGAGAAATACTTTATGTAAAGCCTGAAAAGGTGGCAACCCTAGTCACTTCATACCGCGTGCCTGTCAGCCTCGTTTTCGGCCACTTTCGTCCCCTGGTGCGTAATCTATTACTTCATAAAAAAATACAGTAGAACCTCGATAAGATAAAGACCAAGGGAAACGTAAAATAATTTAAATTATTGAGGTTTTTACTTACTAAGGGTTTAAAATTAAGCTTTAAATTTATGGATTTCCAGTAACTCTTCAGCTTTTTCCTTTAGTATAGGTCCACTAACACTAACGTTTTTATTTCTACACTGTCTAAACCATGTAACAAACATTTTTTTAAATTAGGAATTCAGCAATTCTTCGTCTTTTTCATAGAAGACTTTTCACTGCTTACTGAAGTGCGATGCCCAAATTATTCGTTTAAGTTATAGGGGGTTTTTATTTTAAATAATAGAGGTTTTGGACTCCGAGGACAAGGGAACACAAAATTTTATGAATTTATAGAGGTTATTACGTTATCGAGGTTTACGTTATCAAGTTTCTACTGTATATAATTTGCCTTTTAAAACCATAACTTCCTAGTACCTAATTCGTATCTTTATTTAATATCACATTAAAGTTTTATCAAATACGACTGTTTTTTTTTTATTACTGTAGTTTAAAGTAAGTCAAGACTTCAAATAATTTACTCCCTTTACCTGTTCCTTGCTGACAAGAGTAGGATGAACAAACTTTCGATAAAGAATGCTCGAACCTTTGGTCGCAGGGGATAAAAGCCATATCACAATTATTATCTTAATCTCATAATAGAAAGGAAACCTGTCAAAAAGACACTGGTTCAAAAAAATATGTGTTAAATTTTAAGGAACAATAAATCATACCAGCTAAATAAAACATCTGTAATTGTTTCGACACATGTGAAAAGCGCAAAAACTATCCAGTACATCATCCATTTTACCTAAAATAAAGCAAAATATTTGTTAAAAACATGACGAAGTAAAACAGAGCAACAAGTTTAAAGTTTGGAAGAACATTTTTCGTTCGTTTTTAGGGTTCGGTATATCGACAAGCTTTCCTTAAACAATGTCCAAATTGTATGTTTTGAGGTTAAACGGTAATACAAGTTTTTCATGAGATTATTTACCAAAGAAGAGACAAAAGAAATTTTCGGTGCCTATGAATATATAAATTGAATAGCAAATAGAGGTTTTACGAAAAGTGAAATTTCGAGGTTACGGAAGGAGAAAGAGAGGTTGTTAAAAGGAGACTGGGACGTCCGACTAAAAAAGCTACAACCAAAAGTAAAGATGAGGGTAGCATCCTGCAAGAAACATACGCTTAGTGCATTCCCCAGTGACAGCTTAGACAGCGTAATCTTGGAGATTCACAAGCAGTGGATGATCCAGCTGTGAGGAGGAGAACGACAGCGGGGAAGGTAGCGACAATGGGGCTCAGTTGGAGAGCAGCGAAGGGGGAAATACAGTCTCAAATGATGGACAGAACGTGCAGTATGGAGAAAATATGGGTAATATTGGAGATCAACTTCTTATAGTAGATGAAAGAATCGACAAACTAGAGAAGACAAATGAAAAATACAAGCAAATGAATGGCTAGAGGAGGAAGAGGGAAAGAGAAAAATGAAAGAAGGAGAAGAAAGAGATGCAAAAGTGAATCAGTCAGTTGGAAGCAGAAGCAGAAGAGAAACGGAGCAGGAGAAAGCCAAGCAACGAAAAAACAGGCTCAACAACAACGGGTAATGAAATGAGTGGGATAAATCAGTTAGAAGAAGAGGAGCGAAGGTCCCAAAGAGAAGCAAAGGGGAAGAAAGGTTGATAAGGTACTAGGGAACTTAGGAGAGGGAGATACGCGTCAAGGCAATGCCGGAGAGGTTGTAGTAAAAGGGTCAAAATCATTCGAAGTACGAATTAAAAAAAATGAAAGGAGAGAAGAAAAAAATGTAGTGACACAGAAGCTACAATAGAGAAACGTAATGAAGCAATATAGATGATGAGGTAGTAAAACTTAAAGAATTAGAAGTAAATTAATGGTAGTAGGAGAAATACCAGAAGGTGAGAAAAAATTAATATGTGAGACTGCAAAAGAAGCTGGTATAACGAATAGAAAGACAGGAGGGAACAATAACAGTGACTTTAAATTTATTAAAAAATGTAGAGAGATACGAAATAAAATGTGGAAGCTACTAAAAAGCTGATTCTGAGGCTGCGGTGATATGCAAAAGAAAGCAGATGTCATTTTATATGTTTTGAGTTGCAGTTTAAGACAAAAGAAATTTGTGAACATTTAAAGGTTTGATTATATTTTTTTAAAATAAATAAACACTACATATTTATATAAAAGCACAAACTAATAGACAAACGGATTCAAAAGCATTTTAAATATATAGGAAGCTAATTTATTGGCGCCGATTCCTATATCTTCCCGATGACTTCTTTGTGTATCTCTAATTATAGCATCCTACATATGTTATTTCCTGCATTGAAACAGCAAAAAAACAAAACGAGCTAAACTAGCTACACTCTTTAACATACATCAAAAATAGAACGTGAACGGTTCTTCTCGAAATATTTACGCAAAACAAACTTTTATCACACACCGACTTTCAATCGTTTAGCGTAAATAAATGGATTAATCTTAATCACTTGAGAAATAAACAAAAAAGTGCGTTATTAGTTGGTGGCACCGGTTTACTTACGTGCTCTTTCACGTTCTTCGTCTTCACAGCCTTGTAAGATGCGTAAGCGGGATAAAGGGTCCCAAAGACCAATCTGAAAAGAGGATACAAAATCAGGTAGGTCATGACCTTATGGCACGCGAAGCAAGCAATCATGGCCGCGAGAAATACGAAAAAGACGACGGTTTCGTCAAGTCTCGCCGCCAACAATGCGAGACCGTTGACGGAAAACGACAGCTCATCTTTCTTTCGGAGGTAATAATCCATCCCCGACACTGCACCACTGACTTGTCAGATTTTATAAACGAAACTGTAGTCGGCGTTGACGAAAAACAAAAAACAACCAAAAAATGAACGCCGACTGTACTGTGAGTCCAGTGAGTCGAGTTTAATTATAGTAAGAACGGTAGAGCAAGAAGCTCTTCTTTCGTCGACTCCGAGGCGGCACTAGAATTTCATCGCACAGTAGCGATCGTAAAATAAAACGAACGCCACACGTGCAATGCGCTCGTGCAATGAAACGTTTTTTATGGAGCGTACTGTACTCGCTTATATGGCACGACTGACTTGGTTTTTTAACCAACATTTCCCATAATAGACACGTGCTCAACCGAGTTCAATGAAACTGGGTTTACGCTTTATGCAATGTAGAAATTAATTTATTTTACAAATTTCGTAAAAATTTACCTCATACTTTCAAAATGTACCTGTTTAACAATAATTAAAGTCGGTATTGTCCGAACGATTTTCTTTTTCAAATTTTACACATTCATAAATCCACAACTGTTAAGTAAGTTTTTTAAATTTTTTGGGTCTGTTCTAAATTAAATATAATATATTATATTCATTGGTAATTGCAATTTCGTCAGAACTTAAGTAAAATTATACTTATTATAAATACATATTTAAGGGTGTGATCCCTAAATATTATTACTTTTAACATAATAAATTATATTGACCCTTAAGAAAACTACAATCTATAGATATAACTGACTCACAATATATCAATGCAGAGCCCAATCGCCTGGTTGTAGAGACTTGAAATATTTCAAACACGTTCCTTATACAATGTAGGCAAGCAGTAAGAAACGAATTTTTAAAATTCAACCCCTAAACGAATGAAATGGGGGTTAAAAGTTTGATGTGTCAATCGAGGCACAGTCCAAGCCGCAGAGTCAAGAAAGAAGAAAATTTTGCACAAAAGTACCTTATACAACGGTATCACCCACCATACAATTAATTTTCAAAATACAACCCCTAGGCAGTTTAATGATAGTAGTAATCAGTCTCTCGCTAGACCACGAAAACGAAAGTGCAAATACTTATCCATTTTTGCTCTATTATTAAAATTTTCATATGAGGTAGCCTTCATTAAACTATTGCTTAGATTATTCTATATTTTTAGAATTTTTGGAAAAGTTAAATTACAGAGTTTATTAGTTTTAAAATACAGATGTTTCGTTTTACAGAAATTAGCAAAAAAAATAAAATACTTAGCAATTGGATAAATTTTTGCTTTTCCTACCCAGAATTCACGAAAATACTAACTAGCGTTTAGGAAAAACGAAAATATTTTCAAAACGTTATTCATTTGTTTAATCAAATTTCATTTACAATTGACAACCGTTAAGCACTTATATGGTTATGTTCTATAGTTATTTATAAAAATGGTTTCCAGTTTGTCTGAGTACGTTATCAGTCAAAAAAACATCGTTCCGATGATTCACATTCTAATAAAAGACTACAGATTAAACTTTCAGAACCAAAATTGGCTAAGTAGAGTACTACATTTAATCAAAATAGACTAAACTAGAACTGCTCAATAGTAACAATATAGCTATAAAGTAATTCATTATTGAAAAACGACTAAAAGTTGTACTGTCAACTGTTTTGGCTACTTTTTCGATAAACAAAGGAACTCCTGGACAATGATGGTTCCCATTCACTTGTTATTGCTAACAAAAGAATAACAGACTCGTTTTTAGCCAGTAATATAGTTTTTTTAAATACCTTTTCACAAATATACAACGACAGTTTGTCCATTCCAGTAAATGATGAAGCGAATCTGTGGCTTTTCTCTTTGGGACATTGTTTTTTGTTTGCGGCTGGCTTGGTAACGTGGAAAAGTAAATTATTGGGCAAGTAAAATTACACGGAAACAATTATACGCACAAACACACGCAAAACCGATGCACGCACGCCGAAATACAACTATCGGGCACGCTAGAACTGCGCTCGTTCGTCGCCAATGTCCGTACAAAAATACAACTGCAAATCGTAGCGCGGGACAAATTTTAATGTAAAACTATTGCCAACAGCCCACTGTGAATAACCTGGCCAAATACTGCGACTAACGGACTGATTGACGGTGGACCCTAATTAGTATTACTCACAATGTTCACCACACATCCATAGTAATAATGATTTTTTTTACCTTAATTGTAAGTGCTTTAATGTAAAATTTAGTAAATACATACATAGAAAGGGTAGGTAAAGGTCTTGATGATCGAAAGAGGAGGTCTCCCCCACCACTTTACCATAAAAACTTCGTGGCGGTCTCACCCCCATAAAAAGTTATGGGGGTTCAAAGTTAATAAAAATGCCAATTTTTATACATTTCTGGGCATGTAAATATTTATATAGTCATTCTTAAACAATATTCAAAGGTAAAACTAATGAAAAATACATAAAAATATTGAGAAAGTTATATAAAACATTATTTAAATATCTTTATCAATAGGGTAGGTTAGGTTAGGTTATCGGGTTTTGTTCAAGTGACCACCCTCTTTCGATCCCCCACCTCCACCCGCTTGAAAATATTTTTTTTATTGAATTTTATTTGAATTATAGTGTATGAAAATTGTCAAAATAATCAACTTTCAACCCCCATAACTTTTTATGGGGGTGAGACCGCCGCAAATTTTTTATGGGGTTTTACTCAGGTGACCACCCTCTTTCTATCCCCCCTACCCTCACCCCCATCTAACCCCCATAACTTTTTATGGGGGTGAGACCGCCACGAACTTTTTATGATACAGTGGTGGGAGAGGCCTCCTCTTTCGATATCACCCACCCCCACTCCCTTTGGGGGTGACGGCCATCATCTAGACATTTACCGAAAGGGTATTCAAAAGATTTTTTCAAATTAATCCGATTTTTATTGAAAGTTTAAATACTAAAGCCTATAGCAAATCACCCCATATCGATTACATTATGATACAAAAACTTGTTAAATATTCTAGGTCGCACAAGTTTTCTATTTATAAATTGTAACAAATTCAAAGCAAAAGTTGTAATTTATATTTTTTCTACAAAAACCAACTGGTAAATTGACTTCAAGCCGCTACTTTTTGGTCATACTTCTGAATTTTTATAGTGGATATTTTAAACTCCATCAAACTATTAAATACCTTTGAAAATTTGATTTATAATATAAACATAATGGGATAATAAAATAAAATATTGTAACATTGAAAAAGCAATAAATTATAACAGAATCCAAATAATCTATAATATCATGTACAGTAGAATCCGCTAATAATGGCATCAAAGGGAAATGACAAACACGTCCTACTAAGCGGTCGTCATACAATGCATAGTCTTAGAAAATAGACAACTTTCTATTTTGGTTATATAGTTTAATAAAGAGAAAAACTACAAATTGTATGTATTTATTAACAGAAAAAGAAAAACAACGACGAATTGTAATATCAATATACATAAGAAGGGTCAGAAAAATGAGCGAAAATGTTATTATTAATCATTTGGGTCACTATAGCCGGATATGGTTTCTTGAGAATCGTCATAATAAACGATATGTCATTTTAAACGGAGACATTATATCCAAACTTTCCTATAGAGAATTTAATGTGAAAACCAAACTTAACACTGCAATTACTTCATATTAAGCGGTTGGTCAATATAGGCGGAGTCATAATAAACGAATTCCACTGTACTTATTTATCAAATAGTCTTTTTGACTATTATCTTTTATTGATTATGGCCACTTCATTTGAAATAATGTTAATTACACTCTGTCACACACAAGTGACACAGGACATGTCATAAAAATAAGTTGAGGTAGGAAGGAAGGAGTCTTGGCACAAAACGAGGTTTCCCGCACCGTACGTTTCACTTTAGATAAACAAGTTTCTATTTCACAACAATTCTCTAAAAAATAGAACGACTTTAAATATCCGAAAAAAAAAAGGAACAATTAATACAAACACAGCACTATCGAACTTCTATAAATTCCTCGGGTAGAATTAGAAGGCACGTGTTACCAAAACAGACAAACTAACACAAGAAATATTTTCTAAAAACAGACGCGTCCGGTGATTTTGATGTATCTTTAGCAGAAGGTAAATGATCTCAAAATAGACCGTACGGGCATTCTCAAACAGCCATTCGTGTACGAAATAAGTCACTGACAGCGAAACTACTACTTAAAAAATTAGGGAAGAAGAATCAGTTGAATTTTACATTATCATAAACAATTTAAAACTGCTTGTTAGCCTTTAGGTATATTTGTCATAGAGATGACCAGTATATATACCACAAATAATTAATTAAAGTCATAATTGCGAGAAGATTATGACTTATTATGGTGTATCGTGCAGCAGAAATAAGTGCCGAACTTGTAGAAGGTGATAAATTATATAAATAAATGTTTGTATGCTCGAATGTTCTGAGAAAAAAGTACAAGCAAATTCAATTCCGGTCCTGGTAAAAAAATGAGACCCGTAACGCTGCCTTTAGTCAGCTGGTGATTACCAGCATCAGTGTAGTATTTGTTTTGAATTATTTATTATATTAGATTAAATGCAATTCAAGGTGTTTATGTTAAGAGCCAACCTCTAGTAGCGGTTTATTCTTTTAACATTTAAAACTTGTATCAGATAAATAATCGATGTGAAGTTCAATAAACTAATTCAACAATACAGCATGAATCATCAGTGTAGGTCAGTCACTGTAGACCGGTTTGTTGTCACAATAATGTGACATCATACGTATTCACGGGTTTGAAGAATATCGCCGATTACAAAGAAGACAATCCCCAAAATAGTATACGCGAAACTGCAGTGTGGCAAAGTTGCTGCATCCTTATCATTTGCAGCGGCTGCTTTCATGACTCTGATTGTAAGCTGCGAGTGGATTTATGTTGGTGATTACGAAAGAAAAATGCTGCATAGTCTAATCACAGCCGTCTTTAATACAAGCCATGCTGAGAAATTTGGCAACATCGCATTGCTTCGATGTGAGAGTCCTATTCTGCGAGTCTTAGTTGTTATTACTACACATCGTTACACATGATTTTTAGACACCCATTACGATAAAAATGAATTAAATTATTAAACAACTAACATTTATTTATCACTGATAGTATGTGACGTTATTTAAAATACACTTCAACATGTAGGTATTAAAAACAAACTAGAAAAGACAATAGATTAGGTAAACATTGATAGGTACCTATATGAATTTCATCTCGATAATTGTAATTTTATTAAGGCAAATTTCCACACCACCATTGAAGTATTGCCAAGGCGCGTTACCTTTTTTTTTGGGATTCGCCAATAGCCCTGCCATCCCATTAGAAAAAATTAAATACAATTTCAACTTTTCTAATTTACGGATTTTTGCTGTCTTACAGTTAGCTGAATTTGAATTGGAGTGGCGGGACTCTTGCTTTCTATAATTTATAATTTTAACGTAATCATTAAGCAAAACATTAGCAAAAAGAAGATAAAATTTGGAAGAGTATATCTTTATAAAGTTTTCCACAACTACATAAATTTTTGAAAATAGTTAATTTTCCTAAAATTGGTTTTTGAGCGAAACACAATTGTTGCAAATTATCTTTTTACAAGCAGAATGAACTGCATATCCTGAAATGTAAATTTTTAAGGAGTCATCTAAATCACAATTCATTAAATAATCGGAATTTAAAATTTCAATAAACTGACTTATGTTTAAGGGAGAATTTTCAACAATTTAAATTTCTGTTTCATCATTCTCTGGTAATTTAGGATATGTTAAAAGCACATTCAAAACATTACCGGCAGTGGATACTTTTTTACTGTTTTTATAATGTCACTTTCGTTAATGTGATGTATGAAAACTGCAGAATATTTTCATGGAGTCCAATCTTTGCGAGGTATATCACATGCATTTTTTTCGCATTTCATCATTTTTTTTTTTGGGAATAAAAATATAGACATAAGTACTTACATTTTAAAGATGATTTATAATTTGAATTGCAACTGGGAACACAACAACGACGAGGCATTTTGTTAAGAAATAAACCAGAAAATTTACAACTAAAACACACAATCTGACCTAAAACATTTTCACTTCTTTCACTTAATAGTTAATATTACCTTCTGCAATTAAAAACTGTATCCAAAGGTATTAATCACTAAAACACACTATAAGTATCCTTATTCCGTATTTATTGCACGATATTTCCGCTAAAATTAAAATATTATAGAACAAAGAAAGAACTACAACAACCAATGTATTAGTTGTAACTCTCATTAACTGGGAAATCCTGGGACTCCCACAGTGTTGCCAAGTAAACCTTCAGCATGGCTTGTAAGTAGAGACGGCTGTGGTTTAATCTTTTCCATACGGTATTGTTTATGGACAATTTGGCTTCAAGCGGGACGGAATTTTGAATTTTCACTATAACCTTTATTGGTGCGTTTGAAGTACATCCTTCGCGACTTCAAGAACTGTTGTCGGTAAATGTGTGATGTGATATTTTTGAAGACTTACATTTTTTTATTTTGTGTTCATACATTGTTTGTGTAGGTCTATCTTAGGCGGTCGATAATCGGCATTGTTTACATTCTCCATCCATGTAACTGCGGAGGAGAATTCATCGCACTACGTTATTCGATAGACGGACCTACGAAGTCAATTCATTCACAGGACCGGCTTCAGATTGTAAATGATTGTGATTTTCTTAAAATTTGGTACAATTACTTATTGCTTCTGGTTTACACCCTCTAACGCTCACCATTTATTTCTGTTCTGTATTATGCATATACTTTCGCTATTTTATGCATTAGCATTCCTGAGAATGTTGAACTTTCTTTAATACTGACAACAAATTTTGCGTGTCTACATCTCTTTCTGTTACACATTAATTGACGCAATGTTATTCCTTTTTCTTCATTAGTGTCCGCTGCAATTCCTACCTGACATCTCTTTCCTATGTTCTTCGCTATTCCATATAACGTCGGTCTTGAGTAAAAGCTCACTTTCTGTTAGCAATCGCTCTAGTCTGGTTAGTAAGTTGAAAGAAGAAAGCAAAATGCGACAGTTTTATTGAGGATTATGCCAATTTTGAAGGTCTCAACTGTACTAACACTATCGTTATATCTCTCTTCTTACTACTCAAAAGAAAATTGTTCTGAACACTTTACAAACACATGTCTAGGGTTGTTAGGAAAGTCATTTCGTTTTTTCCCGACAGAGGATTTAATTGTATTCTTTTACACCCAACTTCACATTTAAGCCGTATAATTTTTATATGCTTTGAGAGCTCATATAGCAAGGCTTGTGTGTGAAAAATTCCAATTAATTCTACGCAGTAGTTTTTGGTTGGTGCCCTTTTAAATCAGCATTTTCGACATATCTTACTGTTTTACTACAGAAAGGGTAAAAATGTTGTTCAAGCCAGAAAGAAATTGACTGATGTGTATGGAGAAGGTGTGTTGACAGACAGTACGCCAGTGCCAGAACTGGTTCGCTAAATTTCGATCCGGCAATTTTGATGTCGAAGAAGAACGTGGTGCGTTCGGGAAGGCCGGTTGAAGCTGATAAAGGCATTAGCTGATGTGAACCGGCGAATAACAACACGTGAGATCGGATTGAGGTTAAATTTATCAAATTCAACAGTTTATTACCACTTGAAAGGCCTGGGATTATCCTCGAAGCTCGATGTATGGGTTCCCCATGTTCTCACAGAGAGAAATCTGTGTCGCCGCATTGACGTCTGCGATTCGCTTCTCAAACGTCACGAAAATGATCCGTTTTTGAAGCGCATCATCACTGGGGACGAAAAATGGGTTGTATACAACAACGTCAAACGCAAGAGGTCATGGAGCAAAAAAGATGAACCGGCTCAAACCATTTCCAAAGCCGATATTCACCAAAAAAAGGTGATGCTGTCTGTTTGGTGGGATTTTAAAGGAATCGTTTTTTTTGAGCTTTTACCGGATAACACAACGATTAATTCGGAAGTCTACTGTCATCAGCTGGACAAACTGAATGATGCACTTCAACAGAAAAGGTCAGAACTAATCAACAGGAAAGGTGTAGTGTTTCACCAAGACAACGCGAGACCTCACACAAGTTTGGTCACTCGCCAAAAGCTTTTACAGCTTGAATGGGATACAATGCTACACCCACCATATTCTCCAGACCTGGCACCATCGGATTATTATTTGTTCCGGTCACTCCAAAATTTTTTAGACGGTAAAACCTTCACCTCAAATGAGGAGGTCAAAAACCTCCTCGATCAGTTTTTTGCCAGCAAAGACCAAAAATTTTATGAGCGTGGAATTATGCTACTACCAGAAAGATGGCAAAAGGTGTTGGACCAGAACGGTCAATATATAATTTAATAAAGTATTTGTTTATTATACGAAAACTGTCTTTCATTTCCACAAAAAAAACGAAATGACTTTCCGAACAACCCTATAGGTACTTACATTACAAACAGATTAACCTTTTTTTAATTTAATAGGTGCAATTCAAACTTTCCTTATTTGCAAACTAGTTGGAAATTGGAACATTTCTTCAATTAGCACATAAATAAGTCAATAAATAGGAAAGAGAAACTTACGTGATAGTCCCCTAATATAATAACTAGAAATGCAGGAAATTATCTATTGATCACGCAATTACATCGTTAAATGAATTTTAATAAGTTTAATTGAAACTGATCACATGGCGACAGGCAAATACATTGGAGATCATTTTATGAAAATTTCCACGACCACATCAGTCGAACCCAACTAGGGTATTAGCATTTAATGTTTTCGGCAATTTTAAATATTAACTAAAATGCCCAATTGGCCAACGTCTCACGATAACGTCAGAGAAGAAATCGAAAATTTTGTAGGCTACGGAGAAAGAATATTAAAACAGTCCCTTCTGGAACCGCTTAGCAACAAAATTTCTCGCATCTATTTGGGGTTTTGCTGTTTTATTTACATACCTTTGCAGGTCATCGACTTATTTCTGCATGATAACATGGTACCAGGTGAGTATTTACATATACTGATGTAGATTTTCGCTTTTATTAAACGAAACGAGTAGAATAAGTTAGAACTCCCAGATGGACGAAAACAATAAAAAAAGATATAAAAATTCGTTAATGAGCGTTTTTGGTGTAATTCAATGTCCTTATCAAACTTGTGATTCATTTGAAATAGTCCAATAAACGTTATTTTCTATTTGTATTTGAATATACCAAATGCCAACTACGATGCCTAATTATAAAGACCCTTTTACACAGAACGTGTATTGCCGATGCCAAGATTCATATTTTGTATCAGTATCATGTCCCTAAAAATCAAATTACTCTACGTTTCCCTGGATAAACTAGGCACATAGTTTAAAGTAAACAATAAAACATGGATTTTCTTCTTGTAAATTGTTGTTAAATAAAATGGATGTGGTACTGACAAAACAGTACTGTATAAAAATAAATAAAAGTAAAACAATGATACTGGTATGCAAGGGATGAAAAATTGGAAAAGAGCGAATATAAAGATAGGAGACGAAAAATTAGAAGAAGTGGTCGATTTTAGGTATCTAGGAAGTCAGATAAGTCAGGACGGAAACCGTAGTAGGGATATAAAGCAGACGATAGCGCAGGCTCGAGTCGCCTTCAATAAAAAGAAGTCAATTCTATGCTTGCGAATGTTTAATTTAGAAATTCGAAAAATGTTGTTAAAGATGTATGTTTGGAGCACGGCGCTGTAAGGGTGCGAAACATGGACAGTGGGCGTGGCCGAAATAAAAGGTTAGAAGCGTTCGAAAGGGGTGTTACAGGCGAATGATGAGGATACCGTGCATAGATAAGGTTAGAAATGAAGAGGTATTGGAAAGAATAGTTGAACAGAGGACTCAGTAAAGGTCTAGGTGATGGCCCCCACCCCCCCAAATGGGGATGGGGGGTCGAAAGCGGTCTCCCCCCGCTGTACCATAAAAAGTTCGTGGCGATCTCACCCCCATAAAAATTATAGGGGTTCAAAGTTAATAAATATGCGAATTTTTATACATTTGTAGGCATGTAAATATTTATATGGTCATTCTTAAAAAATATTCAAAGGTAAAACTAGTGAAAAAATACATAAAAACATTGAGAAAGTTATATAAAACATTATTTAAATATCAATAGGATAGATTAGGTTAGGTTAGGTTATCGAGTTTTGTGACCACCCTGTTTCGATTCCCCACCTCCACTCGCTTGAAAATATTTTTTTTATTGAATTTTATCTGAATTATAGTGTATGAAAATTATCAAAATAATCAACTTTCAACCACCGTAACTTTTTATGGGGCTGAGACCGCCGCAAATTTTTTATGGAGTTTTACTCAGGTGACCACCCTCTTTTGATCCCCCCTACCCCACCCCCATCTTACCCCCATAAATTTTTATGGGGGTGAAACCGCCACGAACTTTTTATGGTACAGTGGTGGGGGAGACCTTCTCTTTCGATCCCACCATGGGGGCCATCATCTAGACATTTACCGAGGACTCAATGGAAGTCAATAAGAAATAGGCGAGATAGGTTAGTAAGACACGTTCTCAGGCATGAAGGTCTAATCAGAGACATATTAGAGGCAGAAACGGGAGTTAAGAGGAGTAGAGGTACACCTAGATTAGATTATTGTTCGCAAATAGTTAAGGATGTGGGCTGTTCCAGTTTTAGGGAAATACGAAGATGAAGATGATGAAATAAGCCATTGTTTTATTATTTTGAAAGATTGCTGGAATCCTTTATTATATTTTCAGGGGCTGAAATTTATTCACAAATCGATTTTCGAGATCTGACCCGTCGACTGTGTGTACTCGTGGTGGAAGGATTAGGTGGATGTGTGGTAATTTTATGGCTGCTTAAAAAGGATGAAATATTAAGACACACCTACAAACTACAGAGACAAATTCGTACTTTAAAAACGGATCCGTTGGTTAATTACCAAAATTTATTTAAAACTGCCTCGACAAACACCAAATTGGTAGGGGTTTTATATTCCGCGTGTGGATGGGCATTGGGTATAACAGCGATTCTAGGTAAAATTTCAACAATCCATGTAAGTACCTACAGGTACAATACTAACTTGTTACATATATATAAATTTATATGAAAATTAATGCTATCTAACTATATATACAATATTATTAACAACAACTTGGAGCATATGTAATCCTCAAATGTAGCCTCGTACTACAGATGGCGCTCACCACGCCATTTGTGGTATTTTCTAAAACGCGCTGTTAAGACAGCAGGTAAAGGTTGGTCTGTGTTCTGTCGGAGCTGCCTGCGACGCGCTGATGAGATCCAAAAAGATCGAAATCGCGATCCGCGTCTGGCAGTTTCGACGGAACACAGACAATTATTTTGTTCAACAACTATAATATATCAAATTAACCCAAAATTTAGAGAGAACAACAGGAATAATTAAAAACAAATTCAATTTGGGTATCGTCACTCAATTGTGCACAAATACCTCTTAAATTCTAAATAAATCAAAAGATTTAACAACTCCTTAAAAGTTTTTATTTTATAGGTACAATTTTGGTACTTATATTCGAAAATGAAAAGTTTACGGTCACCGCAGTAAACAATTTCAACGAAACAAAAAATTTGTACACGCAACAATTACCATTCTACTGCTGGATGCCATATAATTACAGAAAGACCAAACTTTCCTTCACCGTAGCAGTGTCTCTTGTAACTATTCCCAATGCAACGTTTCTCACTGCAATTTTAGGTAAACAAACAAATTCCAAAAGACCAGTAATACACTAGGAGGCTTCATAAAATACGTACGTCACGCACATATATGGGTACAGATCAGTGTGTTGATTGACTCGGAATACTTTTAAGACTAACGCTTGCCAAGGAAGCTACTAATTTGTGGAAAACAGAAAATACTTTATTAGTCAAAGAAAATTTTTTGGTTGAAACAGTCAGACATCAATTGGATCTCATCAGCACAGCGTCAACAATGACTTCAGAACACAGACCAACCTACCTACTGCAATTGAACAACGTTAGATGAATAAATAGATACAGCTTGAACAGTAAGAACTTTTTGTTTTGCTTGGTTACGTATCTACCATGTCGATTCAGCTGAATATCCTTACCACAAAAGAACATTGTAATTTTTATAGATGGCGTTCACACGATGTCTGCACTTATTCATCAAACGCTGTTTAATGGCAGCAGATACGTTGATTGTCATGGCGTAATATAACTAAGTATGAGACGGAAAAAAAATGCGTGACCTAAGCCGTAGATATTTTATGAATAGCTCTTAAATGAAAAAGAATCATAAATTTAGTACTAATGTTTTGACTATTTTACTATTTTTTGCTGTAATAACCTGTTAATCAATTAGTTGCTTCCACTGTAAATATAACTTATGATTAGATCAATAATTTTAGATCATAAAGTGGTGGAATTCATTAGGAGACTACTATATTTTTAGGTACAGACATCATCTTTATGGGACTGGTTAATCTAATACGTTTTCATTTCGAAATACTAAAGGTAGCCTTCAAGACAGCCAGCACACGATGCAAAAAAAAACGGCGAATTATAAATAACAAACAAAGTACTTATGAAACGTACATTTGCGCTTTAAATTTACAAATGGAAAAGGAAATAAAATCACTGGCTATCTATTACAACGATATTCTGGAGTTAGTAACTGAAAATTAAAATTTTGTAAACTAAAATCGATTCAGATTAGAGACAGATCGACTGTTTAGCACTTATCGTTAAATGAACACAGTAAAAACAGTAAAGTCAAGAAATTATTTACTAATTAAATGTGTAGCCTTTTAAACAGATTTACGTAATATTATTGATGCAAATAAGAACAAACAACAGACTGAATTCAAAGTCAAATAACGTATTCATTTCTGGTCATATCCCTCATCAAATAATACTAAATCAATCAATTTCGATTAATTTGGTATCATTTAGTGCGAAATATGATACGAAAATAATAAGTTATTTGACTTTGAAATCGCCAATTTATTCTATCGATTATTATCTGTAGAAAGTTTTGTTTAAAAAATATTTGAAGATACGGGAAAGTGCAGTTTACAACACTCTCCTTGAAGTTAGCTTCAAATATTGCAATACTGCCAACATAACCTAAAAGGCTAAATCGCAGAGGGCCCATACATATCCATAATGCAATAGGGCAGGCAACTACCATGACGACTACAAATTAACAAACGGAAGAAAATGAACAACGAAATGTTGTCTTTTTCTACGATAACTTCATGAAAATCATAATTCTAAACATATCTGTCAAAAAAGAAAGTTGGCAACACTTCGAAAGTTTGTCCTTTTGTGGAGCCAACTTCAGAGATGATGTTAAACTGCACATCCACTCTAAAGTGCATTCAATGATGCTTCAAATTCTAAAAATTACAATTCCTACATCTGACGTGCTAATTAAAAAAATTTGTAGATACTGCAACACAATAGGAAATTACGTAAATGACATATTGCTAACTGAAATTTCATTATCAACGATATCGTTAGGTATTCTGCTATATACGGTTCAAGATGTATGTAATTCTTATAACTTTTTAATGTTGTCGAAATGTTCAAGGACCTTTCTTATTTTAGCCAAGTAACGTGAGTGTCGAAATATTTGCAACACAAATGGTATTTTTATTTAGCTGGACTGTAAGGCTATTTTTCTTTTGTTATTGTGGACAGGCTGTTGTGGTACTATTAATAAATGCTATAATACAAATCAAACAAACGCAAAAACAGCACATCTGGAAAATACGTAAATTTTAGGTTGACGATTTACATCACAGTATATTTGAAACTGACTGGATGGTAACTTCACAATCGTATAAAAGCTCTATGAGATTAATTTTGATACGAATGAGAAAAACATTTTATATAAAATTGGGCAAATTTAAACCACTCAACCTTGCAACATTTGTTCAAGTGAGTGTAACCAATTTTTATGATTTTACTTGCATGTACAACAATTGCAAAATCGGAAATCGTTAGGTAATCTTTAAGAAAAGCCTTCGACTTCGTGTACATTAAATACGCTCTAATAACGAAGGAAATATATGCCTCGTAAGAAATCAACTTTGAAAGGCAAACTAATTTAATTTAACAGAAACCAAAGAATTTTGTAATAATTTAAGTATACTTAGGTAAGTATAAAAACAGACTTCAAAACTTTGCTTTAACTAAAAAAGTTAAAAACGGGAATTATCCCCCAAGAAGTTTCCACCCTTTCAGGTGGAATACATTCATTCAAATTTAAAAGGAACTACCCTTGAGATATTTCTATTCCAGTAAAAAAGAATAATTTAAAAATCAGCTTAAAAATAATGCATAAACTTCTATAATTTAACAATTTAGAAACCATTAATAACTTCTGTTTTGAAGGTATCCGTTGTTCTAAAAACTACTCAAATCGCTTCCAATTAGATACAAGCCTAATGGTATTAAATGGTATGATGTATATACCTATATACAATAAAAAATTTTTGAAACTAAGGAG
>NW_020438887.1:74283-99755 GCF_000699045.2 Agrilus planipennis
GTTATCGGGTTTTGTTCAAGTGACCACCCTCTTTCGATCCCCCACCTCCACCCGCTTGAAAATAATTTTTTTATTGAATTTTATTTGAATTATAGTGTATGAAAATTGTCAAAATAATCAACTTTCAACCCCCATAACTTTTTATGGGGGTGAGACCGCCGCAAATTTTTTATGGAGTTTTACTCAGGTGACCACCCTCTTTTGATCCCCCCTACCCCACCCCCATCTTACCCCCATAAATTTTTATGGGGGTGAAACCGCCACGAACTTTTTATGGTACAGTGGTGGGGGAGACCTTCTCTTTCGATCCCACCATGGGGGCCATCATCTAGACATTTACCGAGGACTCAATGGAAGTCAATAAGAAATAGGCGAGATAGGTTAGTAAGACACGTTCTCAGGCATGAAGGTCTAATCAGAGACATATTAGAGGCAGAAACGGGAGTTAAGAGGAGTAGAGGTACACCTAGATTAGATTATTGTTCGCAAATAGTTAAGGATGTGGGCTGTTCCAGTTTTAGGGAAATACGAAGATGAAGATGATGAAATAAGCCATTGTTTTATTATTTTGAAAGATTGCTGGAATCCTTTATTATATTTTCAGGGGCTGAAATTTATTCACAAATCGATTTTCGAGATCTGACCCGTCGACTGTGTGTACTCGTGGTGGAAGGATTAGGTGGATGTGTGGTAATTTTATGGCTGCTTAAAAAGGATGAAATATTAAGACACACCTACAAACTACAGAGACAAATTCGTACTTTAAAAACGGATCCGTTGGTTAATTACCAAAATTTATTTAAAACTGCCTCGACAAACACCAAATTGGTAGGGGTTTTATATTCCGCGTGTGGATGGGTTAACCTTTTTTTAATTTAATAGGTGCAATTCAAACTTTCCTTATTTGCAAACTAGTTGGAAATTGGAACATTTCTTCAATTAGCACATAAATAAGTCAATAAATAGGAAAGAGAAACTTACGTGATAGTCCCCTAATATAATAACTAGAAATGCAGGAAATTATCTATTGATCACGCAATTACATCGTTAAATGAATTTTAATAAGTTTAATTGAAACTGATCACATGGCGACAGGCAAATACATTGGAGATCATTTTATGAAAATTTCCACGACCACATCAGTCGAACCCAACTAGGGTATTAGCATTTAATGTTTTCGGCAATTTTAAATATTAACTAAAATGCCCAATTGGCCAACGTCTCACGATAACGTCAGAGAAGAAATCGAAAATTTTGTAGGCTACGGAGAAAGAATATTAAAACAGTCCCTTCTGGAACCGCTTAGCAACAAAATTTCTCGCATCTATTTGGGGTTTTGCTGTTTTATTTACATACCTTTGCAGGTCATCGACTTATTTCTGCATGATAACATGGTACCAGGTGAGTATTTACATATACTGATGTAGATTTTCGCTTTTATTAAACGAAACGAGTAGAATAAGTTAGAACTCCCAGATGGACGAAAACAATAAAAAAAGATATAAAAATTCGTTAATGAGCGTTTTTGGTGTAATTCAATGTCCTTATCAAACTTGTGATTCATTTGAAATAGTCCAATAAACGTTATTTTCTATTTGTATTTGAATATACCAAATGCCAACTACGATGCCTAATTATAAAGACCCTTTTACACAGAACGTGTATTGCCGATGCCAAGATTCATATTTTGTATCAGTATCATGTCCCTAAAAATCAAATTACTCTACGTTTCCCTGGATAAACTAGGCACATAGTTTAAAGTAAACAATAAAACATGGATTTTCTTCTTGTAAATTGTTGTTAAATAAAATGGATGTGGTACTGACAAAACAGTACTGTATAAAAATAAATAAAAGTAAAACAATGATACTGGTATGCAAGGGATGAAAAATTGGAAAAGAGCGAATATAAAGATAGGAGACGAAAAATTAGAAGAAGTGGTCGATTTTAGGTATCTAGGAAGTCAGATAAGTCAGGACGGAAACCGTAGTAGGGATATAAAGCAGACGATAGCGCAGGCTCGAGTCGCCTTCAATAANCTCTTAAATGAAAAAGAATCATAAATTTAGTACTAATGTTTTGACTATTTTACTATTTTTTGCTGTAATAACCTGTTAATCAATTAGTTGCTTCCACTGTAAATATAACTTATGATTAGATCAATAATTTTAGATCATAAAGTGGTGGAATTCATTAGGAGACTACTATATTTTTAGGTACAGACATCATCTTTATGGGACTGGTTAATCTAATACGTTTTCATTTCGAAATACTAAAGGTAGCCTTCAAGACAGCCAGCACACGATGCAAAAAAAAACGGCGAATTATAAATAACAAACAAAGTACTTATGAAACGTACATTTGCGCTTTAAATTTACAAATGGAAAAGGAAATAAAATCACTGGCTATCTATTACAACGATATTCTGGAGTTAGTAACTGAAAATTAAAATTTTGTAAACTAAAATCGATTCAGATTAGAGACAGATCGACTGTTTAGCACTTATCGTTAAATGAACACAGTAAAAACAGTAAAGTCAAGAAATTATTTACTAATTAAATGTGTAGCCTTTTAAACAGATTTACGTAATATTATTGATGCAAATAAGAACAAACAACAGACTGAATTCAAAGTCAAATAACGTATTCATTTCTGGTCATATCCCTCATCAAATAATACTAAATCAATCAATTTCGATTAATTTGGTATCATTTAGTGCGAAATATGATACGAAAATAATAAGTTATTTGACTTTGAAATCGCCAATTTATTCTATCGATTATTATCTGTAGAAAGTTTTGTTTAAAAAATATTTGAAGATACGGGAAAGTGCAGTTTACAACACTCTCCTTGAAGTTAGCTTCAAATATTGCAATACTGCCAACATAACCTAAAAGGCTAAATCGCAGAGGGCCCATACATATCCATAATGCAATAGGGCAGGCAACTACCATGACGACTACAAATTAACAAACGGAAGAAAATGAACAACGAAATGTTGTCTTTTTCTACGATAACTTCATGAAAATCATAATTCTAAACATATCTGTCAAAAAAGAAAGTTGGCAACACTTCGAAAGTTTGTCCTTTTGTGGAGCCAACTTCAGAGATGATGTTAAACTGCACATCCACTCTAAAGTGCATTCAATGATGCTTCAAATTCTAAAAATTACAATTCCTACATCTGACGTGCTAATTAAAAAAATTTGTAGATACTGCAACACAATAGGAAATTACGTAAATGACATATTGCTAACTGAAATTTCATTATCAACGATATCGTTAGGTATTCTGCTATATACGGTTCAAGATGTATGTAATTCTTATAACTTTTTAATGTTGTCGAAATGTTCAAGGACCTTTCTTATTTTAGCCAAGTAACGTGAGTGTCGAAATATTTGCAACACAAATGGTATTTTTATTTAGCTGGACTGTAAGGCTATTTTTCTTTTGTTATTGTGGACAGGCTGTTGTGGTACTATTAATAAATGCTATAATACAAATCAAACAAACGCAAAAACAGCACATCTGGAAAATACGTAAATTTTAGGTTGACGATTTACATCACAGTATACGAGGGTGGATTGATAAGTTTCCGGCCTGACCAAGAAAAACAAGGTTTTTAAAAATTTTTTTTTTTTATTTCTCAACAAATTCTCCTCCAAGGCTGATACATTTCTCATAGCGGTGTTCCAGTCTATTAATGCCATCTCTATAGACTGATTCGTCAAGCTCCTCAAAATAACCATTTACAGCTTCGANTATAATACAAATCAAACAAACGCAAAAACAGCACATCTGGAAAATACGTAAATTTTAGGTTGACGATTTACATCACAGTATATTTGAAACTGACTGGATGGTAACTTCACAATCGTATAAAAGCTCTATGAGATTAATTTTGATACGAATGAGAAAAACATTTTATATAAAATTGGGCAAATTTAAACCACTCAACCTTGCAACATTTGTTCAAGTGAGTGTAACCAATTTTTATGATTTTACTTGCATGTACAACAATTGCAAAATCGGAAATCGTTAGGTAATCTTTAAGAAAAGCCTTCGACTTCGTGTACATTAAATACGCTCTAATAACGAAGGAAATATATGCCTCGTAAGAAATCAACTTTGAAAGGCAAACTAATTTAATTTAACAGAAACCAAAGAATTTTGTAATAATTTAAGTATACTTAGGTAAGTATAAAAACAGACTTCAAAACTTTGCTTTAACTAAAAAAGTTAAAAACGGGAATTATCCCCCAAGAAGTTTCCACCCTTTCAGGTGGAATACATTCATTCAAATTTAAAAGGAACTACCCTTGAGATATTTCTATTCCAGTAAAAAAGAATAATTTAAAAATCAGCTTAAAAATAATGCATAAACTTCTATAATTTAACAATTTAGAAACCATTAATAACTTCTGTTTTGAAGGTATCCGTTGTTCTAAAAACTACTCAAATCACTTCCAATTAGATACAAGCCTAATGGTATTAAATGGTATGATGTATATACCTATATACAATAAAAAATTTTTGAAACTAAGGAGTTTAAAAGTATCAAGTGATTTAGCAGTCACGGAATAATCGACCAATAAGTTAAAATCAATGATGTAGGTAATTTTGTAATTTCCGACTTTTGATCTAGTTTTCGAACTTGAAAATGGCTCCAGAATCGCCTTAGCATATTGAAATTTCAATTACAGTATGGTATAAAAATAAATAAAACTAAAACAAAAACACTGGTATGCAAGGGAAGAAAACGTAGAGAAAGAGCGAATGTAAAAACAGGAGACGAAAGAAAAAGTGGCTGATTTTAGGTGTCTAGGAAGTCAGATAAGTCAGGTCAGAAGGAATAGTAGGGATATAAAGTAGAGGATAGCGCAGATACAGTCGCCTTCAATAAAAAAAAAATACTTCTATGCTCGCGAACGATTAATTTAGAAATTCAAAAAAGGTTGTTAAAGGTATATGTTTGGACGGTAGGCGCGGAGGAAAAAAAAGGTTAAAAGCGTTCGAAATGTGGTGATACAGGCGAATGAAGAAGATACCGTGAATAGAGGTTAGAAATAAAGAGATATTAGAAAAAATAGGAGAGCAGAGGGCTCTATGGAAGTCAATAAGAAGTTGTCGAGAGTTGACAGGACACCTTCTCAGGCATGAAGGTCTAGTCAAAGACATACTAGAGGCAGAAACAGGAGTTAAGAGGAGTAGGGTCAGACCTAGATTATACTTTGGCAATTATAAAGCCAGATTCTAATTCAACGACAAAAGATGCCCACGAAATGGCTCCTCTATTAACAGTTCGTTGTTTTGTCCATCTATTTCAAGTTATAATGCTCTCTTCAAGAGCAAAAATTGTATTTCTTGAGCATTGAGGATATAAAACTTTTAAATCCTAATGTGGTGAAACAATTATCAATCGAAAATGACATCCTTTTCGTTTTGTAATTTTTTATAATCCCACAAGTCTAAATGTTATTTTTTATTATTTATTTTTACCATTAAATTTTCAAAATGCCTCTCACTGAGTTGAACTGATTACGAAAAATGTACGGAGTATTAAAGAAACACTCTAAGACAACAAACGTGTTGCCCTTTATTTTATTAAAAATCACTTAATATACAATAAAACGTTTCTGATAGTCTTTAAACTCCTCCACCTCCTTGCATCCTCCCACAACCACAGCCACAATACCCAGTATTGAAAAAATACTTTTTTCGTAATTTGGAAACCGAACATTTTTGGAGTTTTATATAATACATATACGTAGGTACACCAATATAAAACAAATAGTGTTACTCCTTAACAAACACTTTGCAGAAACAATTGTTTTCAATTGGTTAACGACTTGCAGTGATGAATGAGAGACAATGGAAAGATTTTTCAATTAAACAAAAGACTGACGGTCAATTAAATAATGCAACTAGTAGGATACCTACTAACTAGACGTTTAAATAAAAACATACTTACGTATTTTATTTTTTGGTATTTTTACATGTAAAATATGAACTGAAAACAGAATGATTTAATTTTCAGATTCTGAAGACTGCTTATTCATTTTTTGCCGTCTTGCGGACAAAGAATTCTTAACTCATCAAAAATGGATTACATAACTAACAGTTTTAGATTTACACTAGATTAGTATTAACAGATGGTATTTAGATATACGACTGTTATAATTAAACCAGTTAATCACAACAGCAATATCATTCGATTAATAATTACATCTGAATTCCAGTCATTCTTCGGAAAAACTTGAAAGGATCAAGTTTTCTGAAATAATACTAAGGAATTGTTTTGGGAACACAAGATTTTTGCTAATTCTCTTTACTTAGCACAACAACAAATAATAACGACGACGAAAAAATATAAAAAAAAAAATACAAATAGCACAATATTACATAAGAAGAAAAGAACACCATGAATGGAAATAAATGTACACATTACAATACTGGCAAAACTCTGAACCAATATTCATCATATTACTCTGAACAATTTCAACATAGTATGATAAAGTTTTCATAAATCACTTTTAGGGTTCCGTATCTCGGATTAAAAAAATGGAACCCTTATTGGATCGCCTTACCGTTCATCACGAAGCAGCTAAGAGATATCTAGCTGAAATTCATAACGAATACACAAGTCGTCTAGCAGTATTTTAAAAAAAATAATTTTCTGTCTTAAAATCATCAAAAGATAATACCAATCAAAGTGTATTTTCATATTTACACACTATACTTCGTTTAGTTTCTTTAGCGATGTGACCTTCAGTTTGACCGGCGCAAAGTAGAAAAGAACAGCACTAGGCCAGAAAAAGAAGGAGACAACTCTCGGCCAAACTCTTAACCGGTGAGGAGCGTATAATCCGTACAGTACTGCACGGAAGAATTGACCATTTTATCCACTAAAATTGCATTGCTCAAATGCGCTGTTATTGGTACCATTTACCACTGAAAATATCAACAGGATGTTTATTTATATTTGAAGACATATTAAAGGCTTTAACGCTTGTTTTCGACTCGCACTACTATTCATGAGTGAACAAAACTTTTGGCAGGTACTGTATGAAAAAGTATGTTTAATGAACAAGAGTCGAGAGTATAATGAGCTTTTATCTCCCTACCTACGATTTTGCAGGCGCGCATCCAAGACATTGTGGCACATCGCTAGAGAAGGTAAATGAAGTATACCTTATTGGCTACATGAAACATCAAAACATAGAGGGTACTACAGACCTGACGCTCGAAACTGACGAAAATTTTAAAATGGTGTGAATGCGCGGTGGCTAAAGTAGGCAGTTTTAGTTATAACAATTGCCTTAAGGGGTGCTGATGAGGTATGATACGATAGAAATCGCAATAATTCAACGTGTGCTAGTTTTCCCAAGAACTTATTATGCAATGTTTTTAACTATATTTATTTTTTTATTATCCTTTTCTCTATGCTCATTAGTAAGCACTCTTACACCTGCATTTCTTTTTAACCAATGGAAAATGATTAAAATTCTGTAATTAGCTATTCATATTCTACGTGCATCATTATACATATACACCACCTCAATTAGGACCTGGCATCTACCATTCTCATATTGCTTATTAAATGTGAAAATAACCATACGACGAACTGATAATTCTAAAGTAAATAGAAGCATACAAATATATCCCTGGACTGTACTGTATTATTACGCAAGCAATGATTGAAAATGTATTTACTTAATTCCCAACAACATAATCACTTAATTGTATTCAATCAGAAGATGCTATATAGAAAATTAAATCACTACAAATGCATAGAGAAGTGATGCTAGGAAATTCCACCGTTACTTTGATTTAAACTTTTGTCTGAATAAAAGCGATTTAATTGTGAAACTACCCGGTAAATTAATTTTGTTGCGATGAACGTCGAAATAGAGGATGAAAATATGAACGAAGAAATGGAAGAAATTGAAAAAATTATGGGTTACAGTATGAAACTGCTCGATTTTGGACTATTGACTTGGTTGGGAAAAAAAATTAGTTACACGTATATATTTTTTTGTTTCTTCATTTATTTACCACTAGAATTTATCGACCTATTTTTCCATGACAATCTAATAGAAGGTAAAGTAAGTCCAGATTTAGGGTGAGTAAAATAATCCTAAAGATAAGTGTCGTTTGTCACATCGATTAAATTAAAGTCGTTTTTTTAATAATATGTTTTTCTTTTTAACGTTCGGTCTAATTGTTTAATTTTCATTCTTTGTTATTATTTCTGAAAAGTTCTCGTAACTTTTCTTTAACGCAACAGCTCCCGACAACGTTATTACAGTCTATTTGAATTTGTTAGAATTGTGACCTTGAAGAAATCTGCGCGAAGATAGAAAGAATACACACTAGGCGTGAGCAAGACAGAAATAGTTGGAACAAGCTTGAACGAGCAGAGCTCTCGATGGGCGGTCTTAGGAGATCGGCTAGAACTGTACAGTACTAGACGAAAATGTTTAGCCACTTCTTAAAACAAAAATGTATATAAATTAACAATAGAAAACAAAGCAAAAATTTTATAGGTGTGTAGAACGTTAAGTTAATTCTCTTGTTATTATTTTTGGCTAAATATGCTTTTAAATAAAGTATATTCCTAAATTTTAACGAGGCAGTTTAAATAATTTTGCAAATGGTACTGTACACTTTTGTCTAGTTCTCGCTCGATGATCGGTGGAGAAGTGAGCTCCGCAGACAAATATGATTGCATTTGGAATTATGTAACGGCGCAAGGGAAGGGGCATATCTCTAACTTCTTGAAACGAACAGTTACTGCTAACGTATCGATCGCCGCCTATGGCATTCATTTTTTTTTTCGTGCTGCTGCCGAGAATACACAAAACAACTGCCACGTATTAAATTCTCTTAATAATGGGAAATTTGCCTAAATATGAAATAGTAACTTATTCTTTTGAGAAAACTGAAAACATTTTGTAGGTGCTGAGGAGTATTCCCAAATTGAATTTCAAGACTTAGTACGACGAATATGCGTTCTCTTAATCGAACCTATACACGCATTTGTTATGATCATGTGGATAATTAAAAAGGATGAAATTATCAAACATTCCTGTAATATCCAGAAAAAAATTCGTACACTGAAAAAGGACCCGATTATTCGTTATAATAAAACGTTACATGACATCACCGCTGGCGCCAACATAATTTCAAAGGTGTACTCGGTTTGTGCCTGGAGTATAGCAATTTCAGCAACTTTCGGTGATTTTTTTGGGATGCATTTAAATTAAGATTAAGTTAACTAACAACCAGAACTAAATAAATAAGAAGGCGTTTAAGGATAACGGCATACTGTTTACTTATAATATACTTATCGCACAATTGATTTGTAGGGTCTCTGTTGGTATTAATTTTTGATGGCGATAAATTCACAGTAACAGTACAGGATCATTTTAATGAAACTGTCACATTTTTGTATACACAACAGTTACCTTACTATTGTTGGATTCCTTGGAACTATAGAAAATCTAAATTAGCGTTTACGTTCGCTATTTTTTTTGTAACACTTCCAACTGTACCGTATATTACCGGAGTACCAGGTTGGTGATAGCCAATAAACAGTGGCAGCACACACGTTGTTTCTGAAATAAGCAGCAAACTATGAAAGGTTTTAACTAGATATAATGGGGGATCGCATGGTGAGTAAAGTAGCATGGTTAAGGGACAAAAAGAAATTTGTAAGAAAAGCAGACGAAGTTGCAATCCAAAGCCGGCCCTGGTTGTGAATTGGCAACGTATAGAGAAATTGCGATAACAACCATATAACTTCATCGATGGAAAATGCAAACAGTGACGGTTGTGGAACGATTACTAAAGTAAATATCAACAGCTTACACTACACATAATTATCTTTAGACGCCCATTCCGATAACAATTAATTAAATAACTACTTTATTCATCGCTGATGGTATGCAGTGCTATTTAAAGTACAACCCGATATGGTGTTAGCAATACAAAATACAAAAGAAATACTCGTACAACACGAATACTGCAGCTGATTGAATACGGCGTTGCAATGTCGTATTTCTGTGCGTGATCGTACCAGGGCCGGACTGTTACTTGATTGTATTTTTTCTCAAAAACGGTAGACTTTCGGACCACTAATAATTCACTTAATTTTCTTGTTTCGTAGTGCCCAATCACCTCCGGCAAGCTTGATACTTATTTCAGAAACAACCTGTAGTATAAGTAATATGTGAAAAATAAAATGAACGAAATTAAATTCGAGTGGATCAGACAGCGCACAATAGCGATAAATGTCGATCTTTTTAGGTATGGACATTCTCTTTTTGGATTTGACTAATTTAATACGATTACACATGGAAATTCTCAAACGGGCTTTCAAGACTATTGGCGTAAGATGTAATAACACACTGGACATGGAGAAAGAATTAAAATCACTAATAGAATACCACATCGACATAATTAAGTTAGTAACCGCTTGTGAGGCAATTGTCTATTGATAGTATACCTATACATATCATACTTGGCGGATCTGAACTTTAATTGACTTGGGCCAAATTAGTTGGAATATATAGGTACCTCGGTTAACTAGCGGTAAATAAAAAATTCTTCTAAAAACACCATATTTTTCATAGTCAAAACAAGAGCTAAAGTTGAAGTTCGAATCCTAATAATAGCCGTTATTTCTTTAAGGGGAGGTTTTTTAGATAAAAAAATACCTTGATAAGAGGATGGGAAATTCGATATAGTTGTGTTTATTAATTTCACCATTTTGTTTCAATTGTTGAGGTTATTTATATTCACCATTTTTACCATAGTAGAGACAGTCTTGCTTAAAATATTCCTTATTTTAATATTCAGTAAATTAAATTTAAAATACTCAATACTCATTTCAATAGGTATAACAGTTAAAATGTATTCTGCAAATTCAAAAGATCTAATCAAAAACTTGAATTTATGGAATCTAAAAACTTGAATACACAAATTTCAGTCCAAGCCTGTCGTTTCAACTACATTTTCGACACCCAAGACATCTTTTGCGCTGCGGTTGCTATGAAAGGTTGTAACGTGTTGTAAAGTCAATTCTCTTATATCTTCGAGGCTACTATGTAATCCTCTTCAGCGCTATAACTTTACAATTTATCAAAGTTCAGCGGGTATACGTTGAAGTACAAATTACTTCATAGCTTGTGGTTCAATTTTATCCTGATATCTACGAGTATAATAAATTTGCAGCTATGGTAACATTATAGCAAATTATGTGGAATTTATAATTTTCTTGCTAATTATTTCGTCGACAACAATAATCGGCATCTTGCTGTTCATACTTAAAGAAGTACGTATGGAACGCTACTTTTTACAAACGTCATTAATTTCGTCTTTTTAGGCAAGTACTGGAAGTATGGACATTTTTATAACTCAAATATTCTTTTTCCTTACTTGGACTGCAAGGATGTTTTTCTTGTGTAACGGCGGACAAAACGTGGTGGTATTATCAAACGATATACATTCAAATTTGAAGGTACAAATTAATATTGTTGTAATGAATTTAAAGGTAGAAGATTTAGACTTCAGTGTATATGAAAGCGATTGGATTACAGCATCCAAGTCTTACAAGAACTCTATGAAAATTATCTTGATGCGAATGAAAAAGCCATTCTACTTTCGTATTGGAAAATTTGGTCGATTGGATCTTGCATTATACACTCAAGTATGTACAATTTATTTTTGAATTCGTCTTTAAAATGTTAGATAAACTGCACTAAAAAGGATGGTCAATTGGATAACGTACAAAACATAACCCGTTTTCGAACGACCAACACTACCCGTGGGGATTCAAACACGACCACGGATCCTTAGATATACATAAGCATACTCTACTCTAATTATTACGAATTTATTCTAATGGAATACATAAGGAATAGAGTAAGAAAAATAGAAATGATAACACTTGTGTAAATTGCGCGTGATTAATTATATTAGTATTCGGTACTGTAGAAAAAGTAGAAGAAGTGGCCGATTTTAGGTGTCTAGGAAGTCAGATAAATCAGGACGGAAGGAGTAGTAGAAATATAAAAATTCTTTTGTTGAAAGTAAATGAATCGGTTCTTCTTATTTTCGGAGATTTCCTAAAAACACTGCATCTATAGAGTTGTTCGGAACGTCATTTCGTTTTTTCCCGACAGAAGATTTAATTGTATTCTTTTGCACCCAACTTCACATTTAAGCCGTATAATTTTTATATGCTTTGAGAGCTCATATAGCAAGGCTTGTGTGTGAAAAATTCCAATTAATTCTACGCAGTAGTTTTTGGTTGGTGCCCTTTTAAATATGGAGAGCGATAAGCAGCATTTTCGACATATCTTACTGTTTTACTACAGAAAGGGTAAAAATGCTGTTCAAGCCAGAAAGAAATTGACTGATGTGTATGGAGAAGGTGTGTTGACAGTACGCCAGTGCCAGAACTGGTTCGCTAAATTTCGATCCGGCAATTTTGATGTCGAAGATGCACCACGTTCGGGAAGGCCGGTTGAAGCTGATAAAGACGCGATAAAGGCATTAGTTGATGTGAACCGGCGAATAACAACACGTGAGATCGGATTGAGGTTAAATTTATCAAATTCAACAGTTTATGACCACTTGAAAGGCCTGGGATTATCCTCGAAGCTCGATGTATGGGTTCCCCATGTTCTCACAGAGAGAAATCTGTGTCGCCGCATTGACGTCTGCGATTCGCTTCTCAAACGTCACGAAAATGATCCGTTTTTGAAGCGCATCATCACTGGGGACGAAAAATGGGTTGTATACAACAACGTCAAACGCAAGAGGTCATGGAGCAAAAAAGATGAACCGGCTCAAACCATTTCCAAAGCCGATATTCACCAAAAAAAGGTGATGCTGTCTGTTTGGTGGGATTTTAAAGGAATCGTTTTTTTTGAGCTTTTACCGGATAACACAACGATTAATTCGGAAGTCTACTGTCATCAGCTGGACAAACTGAATGATGCACTTCAACAGAAAAGGTCAGAACTAATCAACAGGAAAGGTGTAGTGTTTCACCAAGACAACGCGAGACCTCACACAAGTTTGGTCACTCGCCAAAAGCTTTTACAGCTTGAATGGGATACAATGCTACACCCACCATATTCTCCAGACCTGGCACCATCGGATTATTATTTGTTCCGGTCACTCCAAAATTTTTTAGACGGTAAAACCTTCACCTCAAATGAGGAGGTCAAAAACCTCCTCGATCAGTTTTTTGCCAGCAAAGACCAAAAATTTTATAAACGTGGAATTATGCTACTACCAGAAAGATGGCAAAAGGTGTTGGACCAGAACGGTCAATATATAATTTAATAAAGTATTTGTTTTTTATACGAAAACTGTCTTTCATTTTCACAAAAAAAACGAAATGACTTTCCGAACAACCCTATATTAGCACTGCCTAGGTATTTGGAAAAATTATACGGCTTAATAAAGTATTTGTTTTTTATACGAAAACTGTCTTTCATTTCCACAAAAAAAACGAAATGACTTTCCGAACAACCCTATATTAGCACTGCCTAGGTATTTGGAAAAATACTTTATTGCAATTTAAATAAGGTGCAATACATTTTTTTAAATTCTCAAACCATAACCAGATACCACATACAAATTGTAAAATTGATTAATTAATTAGATGGTAATTATCATTAAAATTAGGTCTATTACTCGTAAGCGATTTTCTATTATAGAATTTACTTTTAAAACATTTTAGATTTTCCATTCCATTTCCTTCAGAAACCACAAACTAACATATGTATAATTATTCGGTGACTGAATTCAGATTAACTATATCATAATCTCCACCACTTCACTTTCATTAAGTTAATGCATTTTTAAAAGTGCCTCTTTTTTTGCAGATTCTAAAAACTGCGTATTCCTTTTTTGCTCTACTACAAAACAAAAAGTCTTAACTAATTAACCTATGATGGCAAATTAACCAGAAATGAATATTCCACATTTGCATTCAACTATTCACTTAATTACACGTATATCCAAAGATCCAAGCACAAAAAAGGTTCACTTACTTTTTAAACTACACTACAAAATATAATTGATTTTTAAAAGTACGTAATCTGTACCTACTTACACCTTGTACAATTATAAACATAAGTAATAGAACAATAAAATCAATCAATCGCATCAGCTTGTGTTTTCTTAAGTCTAATAATATAAAAAAACTACCCAAAAGGGTTCTACATAGTGTCTTTCTACTGTTTAAGTTGCTTTCAAAAATACGTTTTGTGTTTCTATTCTTGATAAAAGCCTCAGCGGTCGAAGCAATATTACAAGTGTTGAAAATCAAAGTCAGTAAGGGTTAAAAGTTTTTAACTAACGTTACGCCCGGAATATAACCCATTTTCTGTACAAATTAAAATAAGGGAAGAAATAAAACAATATTGTAGAGTTGTTAACCATTATACCAAAACACTTTTCTAAAGTACTATAAATATTACTTGAAGCATTATATTTTATTTAGGTAAAAATGTTTCACAAGAACATTATCGGTAAATATATTGATCACTGATCAGTGACACTATGATGTTCAATAATAAAACAGGTCAGTCAATTCATAAAAAATATATACACAAAAGGAATGATGCCCTAGGATCCTGTAAAACTATCGCAATTTATTCGATAAGAACGAGAATATGAATTTCAAAATTTGGTCAACAACAAAAACATTTTTCAAAAAGAATCATTTCAATATTGAAATGACCTTGGCTAGAAAGCTCACAAAGGTCAATCGCCAAAGGTTCATCGAAAGTAAACAGAGACACAAGACAACATGTTTTATAACTGTTGATTCTAAATAGATATGTTTGAACATTTCTTTGCTTACTTAAATAATACAAAATTTATGTTCAAATATTTACTGTTGGATTTAGTGTCTTTGACACCAATGATAAGTAGATATGTTGCGCAAATGTATTTCTGATACTAAGAAGTGATATCTGCAATAAAAAAATAAAAGAAGCCACAAAAAACCAGTCAAATAAATATAGCCTTTTATGCATCACCATTGCAGCTGATTAGTCATGAAAGTGAAGCCTCTAAAAAATACAAGAAACCAGAACGCCTCCAAATTCAAGGATATTCTCCTCTTTTGGTTTTATTACCTTATAAACAGATCAGCAGTATCGTTGTTAAAACAAAGACCCCCTTTGTGGAGTTAGCAACAAGTTAGCTTTTTTGACCTAAATTCTCAGTACCAAATAAATTAATTAGGTACTCATTTCTTTTACATTGATTTAAAATAATTTATTACGTTTCAAAGTAAAACAATCAATAAGTAAAATAAGATACCTTACATGCAATAACAACTGAAACATTGCCAAATTTATTTGGAAGGAATAGATGCCTAGCAACTTAGTGGCCATGAAATATAAAATACAGGGCACTAAAAGAATGTTTAATGGATCAGTTGACTTAAACTCATCTTAAATTATTATTATAAATGCACAGATAATTGTTAGAAACAAATATAAAAAGTGGTAACTCACATTACTAATCTTGACACAAGGGATGAAACCATCTTCACGTTTTCACAAACTGCTCGATAATGTTCAATTTATTAAGTTCATAGGACCAGAAAAAATATAACTAAAAGCACCAGTTGTCGAAAACATGTCGAACAACTACTTTATTTATTAATATAACCACACTGTACGTGGCATTTTATCTGCGTTTTTTCTTCTGTCACATTTTGTACTGAAGCCTTGTCAACAACGAACTACAACACAGCCACAGCACACTAAAATAACTGACAAACCAGGATGCAATTAAATAACATTTGAAGACCATAGGGACATCTGTTATCTCTAACGAAAAGTAATACTATTACAATAGAAGAAATTGTAAGGATATTTATAAATAACATACAATTTACAAAGAAGTGTTCATCTGGAAATCACTTATCGATTGACATAATTATTTAGTTTCCTACGTTACAAAATTCGTTTTAGATGCTACAGAATAACTAAAACTACTTTTAGGTGCATTTACCGTCACGGCAGGTGCTGCCACCACACAGGAAAGTCTAATTTCAAAAACCGAAGCGAATGAGTTCTGCTCTGCTTTTCGTTATATTAAAGGCCACGGAGTGACCACTTACGAATTTCGACGAGTTTGTGCGACTTCAACCGAACCTTTCATTCCTAAGTATTCTTGGGTTGCTCGAGTGTTTCCAACCAGCCCGAAAATCTTTAGTTGATACGTCGCGCGCTATTTTCCGAATTTCAAGTGATGTCCAGTTCTCATATGTTGCGTTGACAGTTGATTGTTGTATGAGAGAAGTGCGTGCGTGTTTGAAATGGCTCTAAAATGTCGAGAAGAAGTTGTCGGAAAACGTTTTTTGTCTGTGAGTGGATGTACGAAATTAAAAATAGACAAAATTCGTGAGTGGGGGTGGAGGTCGGGTGTAATACGTGCCGCCAGTCACAGGGATAACACTAACAAAGATCTACAGGTAAGTGCGTCCCATAAAACACGATTATGTAACTAAATTGAAGATATTCGACGATCTGAATGTTGTTATTGTACTTTTGTTTATATTTTTCTTTTACATATTTATATTTCTACGTGACAGGTCGTTGGGTTTCCTAATACGATAGTAAACAATATAATATTATAATTAGTTAATACCTGTGTTTTTGGTATGCAATTTGAAAATTAAATGTTAACATAACAAACAACAAAGATTGCTCCCACAAAATTTAAAAAATGAAACCAAACAAACTTTTATTCATACTATTTACGTATATAGATATAGGCATAATTACACTTGTGTGCCTGTAAAAATAAGAATTAACATCGGATTCCTGTTTACATCTGGAGTAGTAAACAGGCAGGTGTTTGCAAGTGTGTAACCCTTTTATCGAAGCGATCTTCCAAGTCCGGAGGTCAACGAACGTCCTTTTTGTGTCAACTTTCTCCAACGTTTCTACTCGTGTCTACATTTATTTAGTTCACAAAGATTTAGAACGAGCTGAAACGAAAAATAGATAAAATTGTTCACATACCTTGCATACATTAAACATAAATGTATGTTTACAGTAATTTAGTAATCCTAGTTACGTTATTCAACATATAAGACACACATAAAAAAATGTGATATTTATATTAGAATATTATATCCGAAAAGGTGTTGATTTCAAATCTCAAGGTTCTTCTAAACATAATAGAATTAAACGATTCAGTACTAGCCCAGAGACTACCTGAAAGTCTCTACCTGAAAAGGTACCTGTAAAACCGAAGAAAAAAAACTGAGTACATATTGGGTAGGTATTGCTAATTTGATGCACCCAAAACAACATATCTTCAAAGTCTTGGGTGTTGTACCTGTCAGTGTAACATCAGGTAAAATCGTAATGATGGTAGGTACTATTTTGCCCTAAATCTTTCTAATTACGTAAAACTTTTACTTGAAGGTCTTCCAAACACAAATTGAGTGAACTTATTCATGTTTAATAATTTTAGTTTTAAATTTAAATTTGAATTGCATACGGGAAAACAAGCGTAGATTATTAAACAAACTATGGAGGTTGTTTATTAGAGAAACTGATTTTACGAAAGTTAATAATCCCTACAAAAGATTTAGGTAATTAAGTGAATTTTATAAAAAGTATAGAATATAACATTAAAAAATATATACAAAAGTTATTACTTTTAGAATAGTGTGACAGAGCGACACAATATTTAAAAAAAGTCCTTTATTAAAGTCAACAGATCATGAATTTCCCTTATAAATATGCCATTTTCTGTTCATTGTTACTATATTTAAAGATATGCTTTGTGTGGGTAGATAGGTACCTATATGTTATTAAAAGGAAACGTGAAATAACCAAGGTTCATTCAAGGTTACCCGCAATTATTACGATGGATTACAAAGATTGTAACGTATTTTAAAATAGGTTACCGACTGTACAATAAGTAACAGGAACTTTAATGGTTTACGATAATTATACTAGTGTTACAATAATTATTACGTAATTATTGCAGTTCTTGGAAGAATAGCGGTACAACGTAATCGCATATAATTTATAATAACACCACCTTTTTAATTACAAGTGTTTGCACGTAATTTAATAAAACTGTTGTCGTAAATACAACTCCGCTCAAAGCAATTTTTTTTTGGCGAATAAACAAGTTTTTGTTTTTTTTTATTTAACGACTAATCTGCTTATGAGTTTTTATTAACGTTTAAGAAGATATATTATTTTCTGACGTGTCTGTTGTAAATTCCAGTTGTGTGACTATAAAAAGAAATGTGTAATTTCTATGTTCAGTAAACATTTTACCTTATCTGTCTGTTCAAAATTAGCATAGGTTGTACGCAATAAAACAGTCGCATTTACTTTCTTCTTAGAACGCCTACTTTTAGAAAACATAAACATATAGAAAAGAGATGTCAGATAGGAATTGCAGCGGACACTAATAAAAAAAAAGGAATAACACTACACCAATTAATGTGTAAAAGAAAGAGATGCAGACAAGCAGAATTCGAGTATGTTGTCAGCATCGGACTTTAAAGAAAGCTCAATATTCTCAAGAATGTAGGATGTAGCCTAATGTTTTTCGTATTTAAGCAACCTCCAACCGCTGCACCACATACTATTATTCGATTATCTCTTTTCAGTTTGTCTGTACTACTCATGAAGCATTTCCTAACTTAACGAGAGCGTGTTCAAAACGCAAATAATCACTACAGTTTCAAGTGGAAACAAAAAAAATGATACATCCATTCTAACAAATAATTTATCTATTGCGAACTTTGTCAGTTTTGATCGTCCGAACCCTATTCTTTATTCCACATGTTCGTTCACCAATCTATACATTCATGCGACATAAAAAGTACTGACAAAAAATGCATAATTTCTATGTTCGGTGAACTTTTTACCTACCTATATTCGTATCGAACGACACCTGCACAAAATATAATCTATACTTATTCAGACCTTAAAATTAGCTTCTCTCCACATATTTTCAATAGAAAAGAATTCTATACATTTTGTAATCGAAGTTAATCCAAAAAATGTAATTTTACAAAGTCTAAAAATAACCACACCATATTTCATGCAATCAACATTGTTCAGTTAAGTTAGTAAAAGAATTCACAGAACCATTTATTTAGTTTGATAAATTCTGGCATTCCATTTACATACATTCAAAACACGTGTTCCATATTACCAGTCGCTACACTTGTAATGTATAATAAAAATAGGGGAGGTTGCTCTCACTCTACCATTAGCATTTCTCGTAACGTGCCCGGTTCTTCCGCTTCATTTCATAACGAGCAGATACTTAAAATAGGGGAAGAAATTCGCTACAAAAACTCGTAAACTCATAGCAGGTGCTACACGGAAGGCACCCGAAATTCCGCACATACAATTAGCTTTTTTTGTAGTCTAACCACTTCTTATACTGTTTTTATGCACGCATTAAGTATTGTGTTTACCTATCCTTTGACTGGGTAGGTACACATAAAAACTAGTACACAGAAACAGGTAAACGATACCCAAATGTATAATTGGATCGTTACAAATTGCACATGATACGTAACTGTCTCTAAATTCACTCGTGGATCATAAAATTGTTACGGTGCTGTGACATGATCCCAACTTCAATTTGCATTTTGTATGGGCATTTCGGCGAAAAAGTATGTAAAACAAATGCAGATCAAGTTGCCATTTCCGCATACAGAACAGTTGAACTGTAATTTATGAATTTGTCTGTTGTGACATGTGACCCTGATATCTCCTGTAGGTGTGAGCTTGTGTACGAAATCTTTGCGTAATAACAGTCGTTCGTCGTTGGAAAGTATGGCCGGCGTCTACATTTCAGCGCCAACACACTACGATAACCATGGCAACGAGTCTCACAAACACGGGTTTTTCGAGTTTGGAGGGGAAGGGAATGCGAATCGGAGGCGGTTCTAAACGGCGGCCATGTTGCCACGTTCCATTGTTCTGCACGCTGGCGCCCTCTTTCGTACAAATTACGAATCACAAATGTAAATATTAGCATAAGAAATTAATACGAAATAGTATGGGCAAACGATAAAAAGGTTATTTCCAGAAGGAAACAACTAATTATATTTTATTGGAAAACGAACGAAAAGACGTTTTTCTTGTATCTGGTAGGTAATATAATTTAACAGAATGGCGATTGTAGGAAGTTAGATTTATAAAAACCAATAAATTCTTTATTGTGACCCTTGCCTCAATACTTTAATTAGATTTGTATTAAAATTATAAGCAATTGTTTTTTTTTTCAATTGTTTCAGGTTTTGGTGGAATATGATGGCGTAGAATGGAAACGCAGAGAATGGATAAGTGTGTACGGCACCTCGTTTAAATTGTTTTTCGTAGAACAAGACCTGCTATGGTTTCAAAGGGAGGTGCCTTTCTCATACGACACCCTCCAAGAAAATTCCGATAACGCAACCTCCACCTCCGTCGTTTCATGGCCCGTCATTGTAAGTTTTCCACGTAAAACGTTCTCCTGTAATTCCGATTCAAGGTCACAATGAGTAATATTGCTTTCCCGGAAAGTTTTGCGGCTACGCTTTGGAATTGATTGTACCAAATTGAAAGGTAGCTGTTATAGTGTCAGGAACCCAAAATTTAATTAAAAAAAGACAAGGATGATGGGTCCAATTCTCTTAATACACTTTTTCAGAAACAAAGCAATTTGACCTTTTATGATTCCCATTTTCGAATAATTCGTTGCTGAATAAATAATAAATGGTAATAGATCGAATTTCGAGTAATGTACCTTTATATAGGTACTTATCGTCGTTTTTTCGAATAATTCCAATTAAAAATGTATAGTTTCGTTAGAATTATTATTACTGCTGTTTCTTTACCTTTTTTTGCCTGTGGTTGGATTACTTGGCGTTGGATATAACCTACTTGACGCTATTATCCGGCATCCGCCCGGATACCTACCAAAAAAGCATCATATACAAACCTAGTAATCCTCCCATGTCAAATGTAGATAAACAAATAAATACGTCCTTGCAATATACGAATATCAATGCAACTTACGATAGTTATCATTTATTTTATTTAATTATACACCTGATAATACATAGAGATAGCATTAAAATTACTTTCAATTGTTTACGCGAATAGCCATAATTCTTCCGCGAACAATATAGGTATGTATACCGTTGTAGGTAATGGAAATACGGTTGATGTACGATTGTAATCTTTCCAACAATGCCGTTCTTAAAGGGGATAGATCACTCGACGCGAAGCGAAACAAATTAAAGGCAACCGAAGCGCTCACTCACCGATCTATCCATCCGCATATCTGTCTGTCTCGCAATCGTTCGTTCTCTCTCCATTCTTCGGCCGATCGTGTTTCGTTTTGTTGCTTTGGCAAGCGAGTTTGTAGTCATTTGACGTCGCCGTGACGTACGCGGGGCAAGGGGAACACGAAGCGTGTTCCACCGTACAATAATAATAAGCAACTTTGCATTGTTGGGTTGTTCGCCACCGTCTAATGACGAAGGTCGTCGCTTGGAGTTGGAGCAAGACAAATTGTTTTTCGTACACAACAAAAAACACGCCGATTACTGCATGTCATTAATATTTGCGCTTGTTTGCTGGAACTTACGTGGGGGGGGGAGGGGGAAACTGACTGACTCACTTATACATATATGTATATGTATAACATCAGAATAGTCTAAATGCTTACACAAAAGAACAAAAAAATTAAAAAAGGAATATCAACAACGAAAGATTTTCATTTTTGTGTTTCAGACATTCACTTCTTTAATTTCGTCTGTTGTTCTGCCTTCTCATCTCTATCCCGCTGAATGCCTCGTGGATCGAGAGCTTGTGTTCATTGATTACGATAAATTGGAAACTAAGCCATTGCAGGTAGGTACTTTTAGTTATAATGTCGTGCAGCGAATAAAAACGTAAGAACAAGGCCCACCAAAAGTTCATGCATATGGGTAGTATTCCATGTATTTCTTCATGGTGGAATCATACAATCAATTTCAGTATCCTGCTCGAATGACAATATTTAGCTTCACATTTTTTCGGTTTCTAGTTACTATTTATCTACTTGAACAACCAAGTTCATAATGACCAGTAATTTGTCGAAACTGTCAGATGCGAATCGCGATTTAGATCTAATTGTATCTCATCAGCGCGTCATAAACAATTTCGATATAACACAGACCCACTCTCTCTATCTGCTGCCTTAAGACAGAGTTTTATCAGTTACCACAAACAGCATGGTAAACGTCATCTATAGTATGTATATTGCAACATTTATCGTTAGTGGAATTGAAAAAAAATTGAACAACATCCATTTCTCTGGATTTTTATTAATAGTTAAAGATTAGATTGTTTAAAAAAATTAAGTAGGTACCTAACAATTAAATAGTTTTGGGAGATACATTAATAATAAATAAAATTGGATACAAATGGATCGATTTAAAGCCAATAGAAAAGAATAAATAATTTGCGTTGAGAAAATGACTTTCTGAAAATGATCGATTTGCTGTTAGTGTTGCAATCTGCAATGTAACAGATGATGTTGAGAAATCGATAGGGTCATGTAAAGTGATTTATTGCACTCTAGGGCAGCCTTATACAATCGAGCTCGACGAAATTACTCCGATCGCCAAGGCTTCCAAGAGATTCTAATTCCAATGATTTGTTAACCTTCTTCTCGGTATTACGGTTGTTGAATCTATTGAAAATAAACTCTGAGCCATCTAAAGTGGCGGCTTAAGTAATGAAAATTCCAGAAGATTATTTTGTTGAGCGGGTAGCATTCGCAGAAATAAGAAAGTCTTGCCGAATTTTATCTAGTGACAATGTTAAGGGACAAGAATCCTTTTTGAGTTTATCTTTGCAGCTGAAATTTAGTAAAAATGTTGTACTATAGTTGGGACATTTAAAATTAGCATAGTCCGCAATAAAACTGTCGCATTTACGACAGACGTTGTAGGGAGTGTCGTAAATATAGAAAAGAGATGTCAGATGGCAATTGCAGCGGACACTAATAAAGAAGAAAGAATATCATTACACCAATTAATGTAATAGAAAGAGATTCAGACAAGATGAATTTGAGCATGTTGCCAGCGTCGGACTTTAAAGAATGTTCAACATTCTCAATAATTTAGAAAAGCAAAGTCGCTTATTTAAAAATGTAACTGGAACCAGGCAGTTATAAAGCCGACCCTGACCTCTTGCGTACCTAAGTAACTTCTAAAGGTTGCACCGCTTACTATTATTCGGTTATCTCTTTTCACTTTGCCTATGCTACTCATGGAGCATTTCCTAACTTAACGAGGGCGTGTTCAAATGAAGTAAGAAACAAGAAGGAAAATACGTTCATTCTTACAGATAATTTATGGTGGACTTCGCCAATTTTGATCGTTCCAACTATACCTGCGTATCTCCCTTATTTCGATAAAAGAGAGAATACACCTTTCTGAAAGTTTTCAAACTATATTTATCTTTGTAAGCTGAGGTACCGTAAGGTTGTAATTGCACTTAGAGACTTAGACTTGAGCCAAGGCGATCTATTGTTGGTAGTTTTATTGCATGAGCCGCCACATTAGATCGCTCAGAGTTTAGTTTCTTATTCTATCGTGAATGTCTTATACGTTGCAATGTGTATCTGGCGTCCAATGCAGGCATTTTAAATTTGGGTTATGTATTGTTATATATTCATTTGAATTTATACGAAAAGAGAAAGAATATATTTATTTAAGAGATTTGTAGGTAGATATACATATGTAGTCTTCCTTAAGTCTACAGTATCATTTGGGTATTTTTTCAGAATTATATTCATGTTCAATTTTACATAATCAGCTTTACCCTTTTATTAGGCCACGCCTTAAGTGTATCCGCTGATCTGAACTACTGAACTGCGATTAATTTTTTGTTTTCCTGTTGTATTTCCTCAGGCGTATAATTCAGGATTTAGCATGTTCTCTTTAATTTGATTTAGGAAATACCAATTAACAAGGAATGTTTGGAAGCGAGGACTGCAGTTAAGCGATGGCATGAACAACAAGATGGTCAGAAAATTCTTCTTACCACCCCAAGTGTCTTAGTAGGCTATCGCGTTGAAGTTTACAGATCTCAGGGAACCACACAGTGGTATACTGCCGTCATAATCGGTTACAACGAAACTACAAGGGTAAGTCTTTGTTGTATACAGGTCAGGCAAAACGTAACCGAACATAGTACCTATTTGCACTTTTTTTTTGTCGTGTGGAATAAATTTTTTTAACTACGTCTATTTGAAAATACCTCTTATTTTTCTGGAAAATGTCTTTAACTAACCGAATTTTCATATCGTTCAAAGGAAGAAAAGGGGGGGGTTGTAATTCCTCGAACAGAATTACTCGTGTATTATGGATCAGTTTGATTGATCGTCACCATCATTATAGAGTCGTCAGTCTTAAGACTGGTTGGACACGCAAATCCACTTTTTCCTAGCCTGAGCTAATCTAGATCTACCTCTACACTTCTTAACTCGTAGTTCTATCTCTGATTTGTCTGTAACTAGTCCTTCATACCTGAGAAGGTGTCTCATAATTAGGACGTTCAAAATTGGCATTTATTTTCTTCTTTTAACTTACTAACTAGATTAGATCGGTTGCTGACAGAACGTCCACTTTTACTCAGGACAGACGTTGTAGGGTTGTCGTAATCACAGAAAAGAGATGCCAGGTGGGAATTGCAGTGGACGCAGAAAGAGATGCAGACGAGCAGAATCGGACTTTTATAAAAGTTTAACATTACTTAACATAACATTATTTTTCGTACCTAAGCAACCTCTATTCGCTAAACCGCTTACTCTATTATTTGGTTATGTCTTTTCACTTTGTCTGTATTACTCATAAAGCATTTCCTAATTTAACAAGGGCGTGTTCAAAACGCAGAGAGTGACTACAGTCTCAAGTGGAAACAAGAGAGAAGATACGTCCGTTCTCACAGATAATTTATTACAATCTGTCAATTTTGATCGTACCAACTATACCAATCTATCTCGCCTTTTTCTTATTGACTTTCATGGCGCCCTGTGTTCTCCTACTCATTTTAATACATTCTCAATTCTAACCTTCTAAAAATATTTGTACGAATCTTCCCATAACACATTGTATTTTTCAAAAGATAATGTCCCCCTGTGATTATTGCATGTACAGTCCATTTCAATTTGTTAGAATTGTGACCTTGAAGAAATCTGTACGAAGATAGAAAGAATACACACTAGGCGTGAACAAGACAGAAATAGTTGGAACAAGCTTGAACGAGCAGAGCTCTCGATGGGCGGTCTTAGGAGATCTGCTAGAACTGTACAGTACTAGACGAAAATGTTCAGCAATTTCTTAAAACAAAAATGTATATAAATTAACAATAGAAAACAAAGCAAAAGTTTTATAGGTGTGTAGA